>NW_027512614.1:1792500-1885000 GCF_048772815.1 Callospermophilus lateralis | reverse complement strand
ACTGTAAGTTCTATGAGGACTGGGTCCATGTCCATATTGGTCATTCATAGTCCCTATCATTAAGTGTGATGCATTGTTCACATAAGTATGTAATAAATATGTAAAAATGTGTGTTGAGTGAATAAAAAAGACTAGAAGCTGATGTGATACTAAATTTTAATTAAGTAATAGCTAAATTATTAACTCTAATATACTGAACGTTTTTCCTGCAAGATTTATACCGAGCAAGAATAGTAAAAAAAAAAAAAAAAAAAAAATTGAGGCTGAAACTTCTTGTTTTGAAGTTATTTTTTATTGGGCAGACTTGTCTCACATTATCTTCAGTATATAGCTTTTGTACTTTCATTGGACTTTTCAATTTTTCATCCTCAGATCAATGTTCCCTGTACATTCTTTTACTTTTCCCCAAAATAGAAATGATGTATTCTGCCTGAAAATTAACTGAAAGAAATCTAAGATAAAATATGATGGATGTCTCAGAATAGATGTAAAGTTTCCTAGATTAGCTGGACAGGAAAAAATATTATTCATATGATTTACATATGCATATTGGTATTCTTCCATTTAATATGGATAGCCTAAAGACATTTTATACAGCATTATTCATGGTAGAATATTTTATCATAAGAAAGAAGCAATTAATAACATAAAGGCAATTATTTTCAATAGTTTAAAGAGGAAGATTCTATGAAACATTTATATGTAATTGTTCAGTCTCCATATGCAAAGCAGCATGTACAACATGCATTTTAATATAAAGATATTTAAGAAGTGTTTTATGTTTTTAAAAACAATTTCACAGTATATTTTATTTAATGATTATTCCTTATTACCTTCAGTTGCAAAATATTACCCTCATGAAACTTTTTGATTAATAATCTCTTGAAATCAAATTACTTCTGTCTTTAGTTTAGTTTCATTTATTTTTTTAATACTGAGAAAAGTTCTGGAGTTAAAAAAAATATGATTTTCTTTAAGCCTTGAATTTTAATCTTTTTTTAACTTAAAGATTATTAAGTATGCCATCCTAATATTTAGATGTAACATCATGTGGCACAGTGATATTGGATAGCATTGGCAATTATTTTTAGTATTGGGAAGACTAAAAACACTAGGATGCTAAAGGAGTTGTATCGCCGATTTATATTTAAGAGTCAACAGGTTTACCAGGCTCACTGTAATTAAATCTCCATAATACACAAAAAGGATAAAAATGCTTTTCTTCAAATTTTTGTATTATACTTAACTATTACCAGTCTGTTGAACCTAGAAAATGCACATATGTTCACACATAATTTTATGCACATATATATGTAGAAATGTATATATACATACCATAATGATGAAGATAAGTCTTATTATAGCACTTCAGAGTGATTTTATGATTTTATAAAACTACATTTAAAACAAGGCATATACAAAATTCAAAATTATTAATAAATAAAATATTTAATGTAGGTTAGGTGGCCATGCAGACAAAATCTGTGTAGGGCAGTAAAGAATTTTAGTGTTAGGTATAATCCAAGACCCAAATTTTCAAGCCACATCCACTGAACTTGTTTTCCAAATTCATACTTATTTCAGGTCTTTAAAAAAGGAGTTCACTGCATATCTGTAACATAATTTAAATTGTCTTACTGTTTTATTCCATGTAATAGTATAATGATATTACTAACATTTTATTGATTTTATAATTGCAGGAATTGATAACATATTAATTCCTGCTTTAGTTCTTAAACATAAAGTTTAAGAAACTTGCATAGCATCCATCAGATTGTGATAACTCTATTATGGTTTTATAAACCTAAAATACAAAAATCTATTCAAAATGGCAATCATTTTTATTCAGATTTGTATGAACTACTTTTTACATTTGTTGACGTTGATTTTTGTTAATGCTTAGATATTTTGCATCCTCTAAATTCACCCTGATAAAACAGACTTGGTGCTTCACTAGGTACATTGGTGTTTTACAAGATTACTGCGGGGTGTTCTTCCGTTATTTCAGTTAGATACAATCTGCTACAATAAACTTACTTACTGACACACAAAATGAATTACACTCTCTTTTATGAGAAAACCATGCTCCAACACACAGTTGCTATTCAGATAAACCCACTCAGGTCTACGTGTTATTAGGTACTAAATTACCTGTAAAATAATTCAGTAATTTAAAAAGTAGAAGAATTTTATTAAAGGATTTTTACCGCAAAAGAAGAAATATAGTTTTAGTACAGGCAACCATTTCTAACATGAATTCACTGATCTAGAAAATTACTTTAATGCACATATCAATATCCAAGCCAGTAGCTTATATTTCAGCAATTAAAAAAATCTCTGAATTCCTTTCTTGTGTGTATAATGAAAATACATAAGAATTTTTAAGAGTAAAATCATAATTACGTCTCATTATTGTTATCCTAATAAAATGAGTAATAACTAATAAGAAGTTGAAAATAGGGAAAACAAATCACTCATTTGAAGATTAATGTAGTCTTCTTATACTGAGAAAAATATGTGTGTTATAAAATGTATCTTTACTTTATTTTAAAAAGACTTAATAGCCACATAATTTGAGTATTAAAAATAAGGACATTCAAATATTAAGGATAATGTGAGATCCAGAAAGAGAGAGCTTTTCATGTTTTAAATTCACATGTACTACTATAGTTAAGTCATTATTTTCATTTTGAACATTATTTTAAAACCCCATGCCTGTAAAAATATTGGGAATTGAACAACAGCACAAGAGGTAGAGAGGGAAGATGGGAGGGGAAGGAAGGGGGGATAGTAGGGGATAGGAAAGGTAGCAGAATACAACAGTCACTAATATGCCATTATGTAAAAAGGTGAGTGTGTAACTGATGTGATTCTGCAATATGTATTTGGGGTAAAAATGGGAGTTCATAATCCAATTGAGTCAAATGTATGAAAGATGATTTATCATGAGATTTGTAATGTTTTGAACAACCAATAAAAAAATAAATAAAATTAAAAAATATATATTGCACATAGACACTAAATAAATTGCTTTTTCAATGTACAGTTGAGTAGAAAATTATTTAAAGTAAGGTTTTGTTTGAAATTATAATCCTGGCATTCCCTAGATAGTCATTAAGACAAATTACTTATCTTTATTTATATTGTTCTTGACTATAATATATAACTTGAAATCTCTAATTATTAGATATTATACTTTTATGCACAAAGCAATGTAATATCCAGCATAAATGATAAGGCATATTGGAAACATCTGGTTTCTAATATCTTAGAAAAGTAAACATTCAATGGTGATTGTTTTTATTTCCTTATCATGTTGATTATTTCTATCTACACAAAGTTTCTTAATTTGAAAGAGTAAAATGATTCTTGTATAACTTTAGCTGTATGGGATTTGAAAAGCAGAATAGCTCTCTGACATGCCTGAAAGTTCTGCTAAATAATATGACTTGATTTGATATGGTCTTTGAGCTACAATTTAATTCATTCCTGTTTATTTGTCCCCTAGTATAAATCAGGTTATACATTATTTATTCGTGTTTTCTTTAAACCATCTCAAATTAATTGCTTATTATATTTCCAAGATGTACATAAATATGCATATTTTTCTTTCTCTTACTTTCATCTATTTATGCAAATTTCTCATTTTATAGTTCAGCATTATCATTTTCATAAATAAATTCTTTATGGATTTCTTCTCATGACATTCTAATGTATCTAGTTACAGAAAATATATTTGCCATATTTTAACCTTATATTTTCATGGTTGGCTTTCTTACCTTTGCCCACACTCTTTTACTATTCTTTCTATCTTGTCACCTTCTTTCTTTACAATATGCCCAATTTAAACTAAAATTGAGTAGTGAAGAGTTTCTCTACAACTTATATTATTTAATAGAATCATGGAAACTCATTTTTCAGTAAGTTCTTTCTTATTCAGTGAGTTCTAACTTATACATGAATGAAGTGATAGAAAAGCTTTTTAAATATTTCAGTTTAGAGCAGTGATAGTAGCCTGTCTGGACCTTTAGAAACAATGAACAGTGTTCCTGAAATAACTTTAAAGTCAAAGTGGATTCACTCATGGATATTACTCCTGAGCTCATTTTAATATAGGTAAGTATATGAGGTGTGCATATGTAAATGTTATTTTTTTCTTCATTACCTCAACCAATAGCCATTAGCAGAATTCTTATTGATTTCTGTGTGAGAACAAAGAGAGGGTTTCTAGAATTCTGCAAGGGCAGGACCTGATTTGGTACTTGCCCTAAAAATTGCAACATTAGGAAAATTTTTGGAAATAGGAGAATTAAGGATAAAATCAGGATTGTTGGTGTGTTTATATATATTTTTTGATATTTAATAAATTCTTTTAAATTTCCTGTTAATGGAAATATTAAAGTTTCTATATGTGTATGTACACTATTCTAAATACAAACTATTGTTTTAGTATATTTAGTATTTCGAATATATTTTATGTATATGAATCCATGTACCTGCTCTTTTTGCTTTGCTAACTTGTCACTCCATTATTCAGTCTCTGAGGATTTCTGCTGAGGTTGCTTTGGTTCCCTTTTGCTTGTCCATTTAGCTATTCTTCCCAAATGAGAAGAAACCTTTGCAAAAACTCTAAAGATTATGCAAAATAAACTTGTTTATTACCTAGTTAATTCTTCATACACTTTATTTACATTGTATAATACACAAATACCTGTTGGACACCACCAATAAACAAGTTCATCTTGCCAGATGCACAAGATAGCTCATGGTTTCCTTTTTATGAAGAATCTTGTATTGATTAGGTCTAATCAATGTGATATCTACATACGAAATTTCCAAGGGCAGCCTTTCCCAAACAGTGGAGCTCCCAAAAACATGGCTGATAATTAACGCTAGGTGTGCTGAGATGAACAGTCAAAATCTGCCCATTGAGGCCAATACAAGTTGCTATGTCACAGAATTGTGAACTACAAAAAAATGTATATTGATTTGAGAAACTGTTTTGGATGATTTGCTAAACAGCACAAGTTAGCAGGTAAACTAGTATGCCTTCTGTGTCCACATCTTAATTGGTGACATCACTATCTGTTCTGTTACCTGTCTGGAAATCAAGTTTCATTTGCAATGGTTTCCTTTGCACTCTGTCTTTCATCTAATTAGTCTTCACATCTTTTTCACATTCTTAAATTTAAAATTAATGCTACTGAAATGATTGAATTTTTATGAATTTAGAATACATTTATCTTAACATAAACTGAGCTAAGAATGACTTGTTCATTTTAGAATATGGATTCCCTTTGAGTTCTGTATTATATTGTCTTTTTCATAACATACAGTATTTATTTTTATTATTATTATTATTATTATTATTATTATTATTATTATTATATGAAACTGGTGTATACCAGGCCATGAGCACAGTTAAGGGCCTGTTGTTAATATTTTTGTTTCATTTATTACCTAGTAAATTCTAAGCCTTCTGAAAGTCTTTTGTAGTTTTTATTTAGGGCTTTATCTTTATTATAAAAATCAGGAATCATATTTATGATTGTTTCAATGAGGTATAAAATATTATTATCTTGATTCCTTGTTAACCTAAAACTGTTTGTACAGCTTACAAAGAATACTTCTGTTGTAATTAAATCTTGACAATGCCTCTGTCTTATGGCGATGATTGCCAGCTTGCTGGTCTAGAAATTCTGTTTCCTTTTCACAAAGCTGCATAATGTCCAAGCAATCTTTGAAGGAATGTAAAATTCAGTTTCTGACAATTAGAATACATGGAAGAAAAACTGTTAAATGTTTGGCATTACAAATTTATTAGAGTGGGGTCTTATCTAAACACACCTATCATAAATGTCTTGTACAAGAAACATTTTAAAATACCATCAACATTTTTTATCCACTAATTCTTTGCTACTTCTCTCAAAACAACATGCCCTTTACAAAATAATAATAGAAACAAATTAAAACCAAGCTTATGCCCAAAAGCCTCTTAATGTAGGTTTTGGTGTAGATTATGTGTCTTATAGAACATGTTTAATGTTGACCTTATTAAAATGACTCCTATTAATTATCATGCTATATGTGTGTATTTTCATTTGAATTTACAGAGCCTCATTCACAGTAAGTGTTCAAAAATATTGTTTGAATAATGAAAAGTAACAAACATTTATTATTTCTTCATTTAAATTTCTTTCCTATCTTTTTCTTTTGTCAATAAAAAATAAGTCATACTGTAAAAATAAATCCTCACAAAAATCAGAGAAATAAATAGTTTTATAGTCTAGGAAACACATTCTATCTCATTTGAATGTTTTTTCCTCTTAAATTACTGCATTCTTTAAAGGAAAAACTTGCATACAATCTATGCAAGATTTTAAAATATAGAATTTGGATATAGGTCATTAAAAAACCCAAATCAATGAACAGTTCCCTGGATCAGCAAAACAGAGTGGGGGAGAGGGAGTGATGGATGAGGATAGCCACATTTATTTAATCAGATTTCATTCTTCAGAAAGTACATTTAAAATTCAACTGAACAAGAAGAATGAAATTCAGTAAAAACAAATACTAAACTTACACTTTAAATACTTTTTTCTTGAATTTTTTAAATCAATACTGGGCCTAATATATGATAATCTGCAAGTGAATATTAGGCAATTTCTCTGTTCAGATGATTAAAAATAGTAATAAATGGTTTTCCTAATTTAGATATTTACAGTTTTTTATTTACAACTTGAAAGAACTAGCATATTCTAGGATTAGATTTATATGTTTAGATAAGTGCTGTTATGTAACAAGAACAGGGATTATAGAGGTTTGGTTAAATGAAGTAGCAAATGAACAATATAAGCTGTAAGAAATGGCTTAAGAGTCAATTCAAACTACTGATGATCACTATTTGTGGATAAGAGTGTACCCTATGTTCTCACCAACTCTTCTGCTTCTCATTTGGCAAGCATCCAAATTTCTGCTGTGTTAACATTTGCTCCTGGGAGGACATGAAGGAAAAAAGGTCCATAAGGTTCCTATTGGCCTAGAAAGTAGAAACATCTGCTGGATTCAGGAGCAGCTTGCTGGCCCAAGTCTGCAGGGAGAGTTGATGCTTATCAACCTTGCCACATGAGTCAATATTTCCTGTGTCCTGGGACTATGCAAGCTAATTCAAGAAAAATGAAGGAAGTGCATTACTTGTAAAAATTCTCTCATTAAATAAGCATCATATATATTTAAAGCAGCTATCATGGCATTATAAATCATTAGTTTAATGCTAATGCAGGGCAGATTCTAACAAATACAAGTTTATTTTCTTATCATTAGTCAAAACCTTTTGCATTTTATGCATTTAGAAATTTTCTGTGAGAGATTTGACCCTAAATCATGAATGGTTGGCTTTTGTTGATCTCTGGTAAGGAAATGTTGTAAAAAAGAATATGTACTACTTTCTTTTTTAAGGTCATTTTTGTAGTCTACTTTAAGATTAACTGTCAATGATTCCAATAGTGGGATCTGGGATTATAGTTCCAAACATAAGTTTATTGAATGATTACTAAATATAATTACTAATTTTTAATGTACACACACACAAAATTTTTCATTTCAAGAGTAGTTACATTTAAAATATCTTATTCCTTTGTTGCTGTGAATAAGCTGAACACTTGCAAATTTTGCAACTGTCCTCTGAATCCTTGATTTATTATATTCACTGCCTTGAATTTGAAAATTTGTAACTTCTAAGGGTGCATTAATATTTTGGAAAAATATCTTGAAAAATATAGGATCTACATTTTTAAAAATTATATAAAATTATAAATAAAGTATAACTACAAAACAATAGGACCAATTTTCTATTAGAATTTCTTTCAGAGAAGAATTTGGTATTGATAATATTTGGAATTATAATAACATATTCTCCCCATGCACTGATTTGAAAAACACGATACTAAGTACATATCTAAATTTGAGCAATGAATGTCAGCAATTGTTAATATGTCAGTGTAGTTTTGAAAGAATGAGACAGATCTAAGTTCTCTCTATCTGTCTATCATTTATCTCTCTATCATGTATCATGCATCTGTCTGCACTAGCACACATCTTTGCTTTCATATTTGTCAAGGCATGTAAGTCTAGGACCCTGAGATAAAAATCTGTGGCACAAATTTATGTAAAATCATGAACTATGTCATAATTTATTTAGTTCCAATCTGATAGAAAAAAAGGAACAAGACAAATAAGAACAGTTTCAAACTTGTGTAATTTCGAACTAATTTGCTGATGTTGGAACAGCTTGTACCTCAGCAAGTAGACTATGCAGAGATGTTACAGTCTTATAATTCTGAAAATATAGTAGCAGTGCCCACTATGCTAGAGTAGTAACACTATTTTTTCGCGGGGGGGGGAGCGGGGTTCAGGGGATTGAACTCAGGGGCACTCAACTGCTGAACCACATCCCTCCTCTATTTTATATTTTATTTAGAGACAGAGTCTCACTGAGACCTGCTTTTGCTGAGGCTGGCTGTGAACTCACCATCCTTTGGCCTCAGCCTCCCTAACCCCTGAGGCTTGTACCACTGCGCCCAGCAGTAATACAATTCTTGGTTTCATATATCCAACAATGTCCACAGAACACAACCATATATGTTTTACACCGAGTTTATGCAAAGGTTAATAATCCAGGTGATGTGAAATTGATATTGATAGCCAACAGGTTAATTCCCTGAAATCTTTCAGAATGTGTGTAGTCATTTTTTTACCATATTGACAAGGTCAATATGGGCTACATTTACCCAGGGAGGCCTCTAGTTTGGTGGTCCCTTTGACTTTTATGCCTTGCTTGTCACACAGCCTTGTCTGGATGTTTTCCAGGCACATTCACATCTAGTCAATCCTGAAAATTAGTTTTTCCATTACCAATCTTCAATGGCATATAGATGCTTAGTCCAGTACAAAGCAATCTCCCTAAGTTCTCTCTTTTTATTCTGTGAACATTGGCATTTCCTTGAATTGCAAAGACGATTCAGCCAAGAGACTGCTTTGTGGGAGTGCTAGAGATGAGAAGAAAGGTCAGGAATCTGTTGTTGACACTTCCAACACTGTAGTTTGGAAAAGTTGGCCTTGCTACAAATGTGTCTTTTTGTCTGGTTTTCATTTTGCAACACTGTTTATAACAAGATTTCTAATATTTAAATCAGAAGAGATTTTTTCCAAATTCCACCTCAATTTTTGTTGATTTTTATTTTAATAATTCCCATTAAAAACATTATTATTATTTTCCAACCAGAAGATTAAAGGGGAGTAACCCATGCCCAAAAGGATGTGAGAAGATAGTATTAATTCCCTTTTTTCCCTTATCAGAAGTATAATTCTTTGAGCTGATTTATCTACATGAATCTATACAAAGTATCAAATTTAATTTTAAAATTTTCCCACAGCAGTTTCCACTTGCTCTCGTAGGGGAATGTTCCCCTAGATCTAATGTGGCACTACAAAGGGCTCAAACATCAAAGCATGTAAACATGGACAAGATGGGTGAAATCAACATTAATGAAATCTTTGTGCATTCAGAAATGATCAAACAGTGAAAAACACATCCTATTAACCTCTGTGTTATTACATTTTTTTTTCAAAAGGGAACTTGCTCCTTAGGGAATATTCCAAGTTGATTCATATGTTACTACATATTGATCTACACTTAAATAATTAAGGTGCTATCATTTGAACACAATGTTCATGTGTTCAAAATTGTGTGCCCACTATGTCTAAGGAAATATCTTATACCTATCAGAGAATGAAAATGAAAGTGCATTTCTCACTGTGCCATTGAGAACTTTAAATGTTATCTTGTATTCATATCACCAATGGCTGCCTTAAGAATAACAATTCTGTAATTGGTAAACATTTCTATACGTGTCAAAGAAGGAGTTGGGAATAAATCCCTCAAAATTCATGTCTGGCTTAACTTTGTAGGCTTTATTTTTTTAAAAAAAAAATATTTATTTATTTTAGTTGTACACAGTACCTTTTTTAAAAATTTATTTACTTTTATGTGGTGCTGAGGATCAAACCCAGGGCCTCACATATGCTAGGTGAGCATTCTACCTCTGAGCCACAACCCCAGTCCCAACTCTCTAGACTTTAGAAACATTAAAGTGAAGTCTTGTTGAAACCTCCCTGTAGTTATCCTGTAAGTCATAAAAATTATTTTATAAAAAGAAACTTACAAAAGGCAAGGAATGAGTTAAGAAAGTATCAAACTAACTCTTTCCCCAACCACAGAAAATATATTACACTATTCATTCAGAAATATCCAAACATTCAAATATACTAATAGTTAGTTCTTCCACTTCTTAAGATAAAAAAATTAAAATCCCAAATTAATGCCTCAAATTTTAATACTGATAATATAAAGGAAAGGAGAAATGAACAATTCTTCCAAATAGTTTTTTAAAGCAATCCCAGCTCTGTTATTTATAAGATGTGTGACTTTAAACAAGTTGCTTCAACTCTGCAATTTCTGTTTACTCATCTATAAAACAGGAATTACAATATTAACTTCACAATGTTGTGAAGATTAAATTAGATCATGCATGTGAAAGTTCCCAATATATGATCTATTACTCAGAATGCATTCCTAAATAATATATCAGCTATGAAAAGTAAGATTCTTGGGAATAGGGACATGTACCAGTCATCTGACTGCCTGGCACACAGTAGGCCCTCAATAAATGCTTGTTGGACTAAATTCAATTGAGACACTCAAGGAAACTAATCACTCTAGTATATATTGACTCAGTTCTTTCTCATAGTCCATCTTATGTTATGGGCACTGACAGTATCTTTTTGATAGTTTGTAGTACTACTATAATAGCTAATAGTAATGTGTAGCAAAATTTACTGGAAAGCCAATGCTAAGTGCTCACTAACTAGGGTTCAGAATGTAAACTAAATCTCCTAAGCAACTGATTCTTTCAAATTGCAATGACATGCCTGTTCCAAAAGCACCTCTGCAATTGCATCAAATACTGTTATGGAATCCGCTGGTAGAGAAATGAGCTGCAAACAAATGACAATAAGACAAACAATTTTCCATTGTTTCTACATATTTTTGCCACCAGGGAAGAGAAGTAAACATAATTATTTCTAACTACCTATGCATCAATAACATATATCAATGCTCTTGTTCCCCTGAATATAATCTTGCTGTCAAAGGTTGGGTCAAAAAAATCCATCGGCCCAGGAAAATCCCAAATCTGGAAATTCACAAAGTAGCTATTGGAAATGTCATCTTTATAAATCTTGTTGGTACTCTCCAAATAGAATGGGTGACATCTTATAAAACACTACCTGCTAGGAGAAAAAAAAAATGTGATGTCTCTTCAACTTCAGAATTTAAATTTAAAACTCCATCCTGGATTAACATTAGAAAACTTGATCTTTTGGCATAAACAAACAAACAAACTAAGGTAAAAACTGAATGTTTATAAATGCATTGGTACTATCTTTACTTATAGCTAAGGAAAACACTAAATCATTTTCAATTCAAACTATTTTAAAGCTGAAACGTTTTATGCTATTTTCTCTGCAACATACTCAGTACTAGCATTAGCACTCTATTGTACCCACATTGTTGTTGTTTTGGGGGGTTGTTTTTTGGTTTTGTTTGTTTGCTTTTACTGAGGATTTAAACTTGCCCATCTCGAATTTAATATCATGAAACTTTTGTAGCAAAATTTCCAGAAGTTTTGGTCATTCAGAAATTACTCCAATGCCCACCCCAGGCTCTGAGGAATAATAAACATTAAATCTTCCCTCATTAAGTTTGCACTCTTGTGGAAAAAATAAACAAGGAATGTAATTATACAGAAAATGTCCAAAACATGAGGGGGACTTGTGGGAGCTGACAGGTTAGATAGGCAACTCTCTTGAGAAAAGAAATGGTAAATGCAAATATTAAGAATCACAATATTCACAATCCATAAAACCATAACATAAAATTATTTGCCTCACCATTATACCGTAAAAAAGAAAATGATTTCCAAGGTTTTGTAACAAATGGGAGGAGCTAAAATCAGTTTGCTAAAAACCTATCATAAGTACACTCAAGTCTTTGTAGAGGTGAGAAGGAAAGTAAATAAAACACAGTAATAAAGCAAATTCAAGAGGGTACTTTTTAAAAACATCACAACTATGAAATATCACACAGACTTTTTTTGCATAGACTTTTTCAACAGAGTGGAAAGGGAGAAATACTAGGTGTGCACAATAATAGTTTAGAAGTTTGTTTTGTGTGTAATGAGGATGAAAGAAGTCAACTTTGCCTTTATTTTCCCCTTTACCAAACAGTATATAGTCGTCCAATCGTTTCTGACCCAAAGTGAAAAGAAATGGACTAATGTGTATCTGCAAAACATTTTCAACGTTTTCGAAAATGTTTCTAACTACACATCTACAAGGCGAATACCACCAGTAACTACACTCACCAGGTCACTAGGATTTAAGTAGGTGGATTGATAGTACCCAATTCCTAAAAGTGTTGGATCGAAGACTCCTCTGGAGTAGTAAAGTATTTAAATGCCTGGTGCCTTACTCAAAACCCTTTTGGACCCTTCTCCCTGGGGCTTGGCTGGGAATCTATGCAAACTCAGGTCACCTGAAGCGAGCCAGGGCAGGAGATGGAATCCAACAAGTTCTCCTAGTGAGATCTGGAGAGTGGGTTCCCCCTCGTCAATGCCCCAGGGCCTGTGTCCCCATGGGAGGTTTCGGTGTGTCTCCAGCCAGTGTTGTCTCCAGCCAGTGTTGTCAGAGTTCGGGATCCCAGTGCATTTGGCTCCATGCCCACTTGTGGGAGTGTGAGAGAAAGTGCGCTGCAACACAGGGGTAGACCAGCATGACCATCACCCTCCTCTGGGCCTCCAGGTCGCGGCCACCTGGGACACTGGAGGGGAGCCGAGGGAGGACAGAAGGACCCAACACTACCAACTCACCCTCTGAATGGAGGACTTGCGGCTGTGCAGCATCCCCAAGAGCAGAATCCTCAGCTTTGAGCTCATCCTTCTCCTCTCCACCAGAGAAGAAGTTCTTTGGGAACCAATCCACCCAGTCAGAACTACATGTCAGGGGCGTCTTCTCCGCCCCATACTGCAGGGAAAAGGTGGCAGAAACCAGAACACCACCGCCAGCGCCCTGACAGGCCAGGACAGACCAGGCGGTGCCACCGCGCCCTACCTGCCCACACGCCTGCCGCCACCTCCGCCGCCACTGCCGCTGCCGCCAATGCCTTAGACCTGCCTGCCGCAGCTGCCTCTGCCTCCCACCCAATTGCCGCCACGGTCACCTCCGACCTCCTGCCGCCCACGCCCCGCTGCCTGCCGCTGTGGCACCCCGCTGCCTGCTGCCGCCAACGCCCAGCCTGCCACCGCCTCCGTTTCCGCCGCCACCGCTGCCACTGGCCGGCCTGCCGCCACCTCTGCCCCGCCTGCTGCTACCTTTGCCTCGCCTCCCGCCACTGGAACTACTTTGCGGCCAATGCTGCCTCCTCAACCTCGCGTGCCGCTGCCGCCCCCGCTGTTGCAGCCGTCACCACCGCGGCAGCTCCACCTGCAGCTGCTGTCTCCTCTCCGCCTTCAGCCGCCGCCGCCGCCCCATCTGTCAGGGCCCCGCATCCCGCCGCTGCCCCGTCTGCCAAGGTCCCGCCTCCAACGGCCTCAGCCCCTCTTCCTGCCACCTCCTCGGCCCCGCCTGCTGCTACCTCTGCCTTGCCTCCCTCCACTGGAACTATCGCCCCACCTGCCGCCAATGCTGCCCCCTCAACCTCGCGTGCCCCCGCCGCCGCTCCACAGGCTCCAGCGCCTGCCGCTGCTGCCGCCGCCACCGCATCTCCACCTGCAGCTGCTGCCTCCTCCCCGCCTTCAGCTGCCGCTGCCCCACTTGCCAGCGCCCCGCATCCCGCTGCTGCCTTGGCTGCCAAGGCCCCGCCTCCCGCGGCCTCAGCCCTGCTTCCCGCCACCTCTGCTGCTCCGCCTGCTGCCGCCACCGCCTGTTGCCGCTGTGGCTGCCATCGCCGCCCCTCCGCCTGCTGCCTGAGCCGCTTCTTAGGAGCTGTAAGGTAGGTGTTGCCTTGCACGTGCCCGGAATCGCCTGACTCATGGCAGTGGAGCTGGGATGAGGATTCGTGAGGAGTGCGGCCCTGCCTGGATTCTTGCAAATCTTAGTCCCTCTGCCCTTGACTGGGCCCTTGGCCACACGCACCTTGGTCCTGCCCTGTAGCACAAGACTCCTCACAGTGTCTCTACACTCTTCCGAGCTCTTGAGAGCATCCACAACAGGAGATGCTTTCTGGGATTTGGGGGAAGAACTGATTGTTCTGCTCCTCTGATTATACTCGTGGAACCAATAATTACTGATGCCTTGATACTGAGTATGCAACAAAGGGCTTGAAACTGAAACGGATTTGGACCCTACCTGCCCTCAAAACTGCTTTAAGATTAAGAGATTTCGGACCTCTGAGAAAATTGCCTCCACAGATTAAAAATCAATAAAAATAATTAGAAAGCAAAATTCCAGAAACTCCTCAAAATCAAAAATTCTAGAAACTCCCCAAAATCAAAACTTGAAATGACTACATCCTACATAACACCCTAAATGCACACAAGTGAAGTATTGTGTAGGCACTCTATTGGATGTTTTATAAGTGGTCTGGAGATAATTTAAATTTGTAGGTAAGTCTTATGCAAAGTCTATCCCATTTTATGTGAGTGTTGAGCTTCCACAGATTTTGCTATTGGGTTAGGAGGGTCATGGAACCAAACCTACACAGATACTGAGAGACAACTTATGTTGGTTCAAAGAAAATCTGATATTTCAGAAATACAGAAAGTCAAAAGCAAAAGACGTACTTCATTTGGGGGTCCTGTGAAGTACATCTTTTCCTAACTTTTCGTCTAAGTATTGAAATATGTATGTGTACATGTGTTGGCTTTTCTACAAATATATTTATCATTTATATCTCATCCTTCCATTTGGGTCTTCCCTTATCATGACAGTGACTGTGTGTGAATGTGTATGTGAAATGAGTCTCATTTTTTTCTGTCTGTTTTGGGGGATTGAACTACCGGGTGCTTAACCACTGAGCCACATCCCCAGCCTGTTTTAATATTTTATTTAGATACAGGATCTCACTGAGTTGCTTAGGCTCCTCCCAAAACAGGAATCTAGCATTAGATGGGCAGCATAAGGTGAAAAAGGTGGCTAACCTGCCAAGGTCTCTGCTCTTTGGCTCAGTCCTGGTCTGTCAAATTCTGCAGAGTTTTTAACATCCTGTGTCTCAGGAAAGTCACTGCCTGGGATTATTAATGAGTCTCCCAGTCGGGATAAGGTAGGACTGCTGTAAGAACAGCTGCAAGGGACAACCCAGGCCCCGAATCCAAGCACCTGCTTACACAGTTGGCCATTTGTATCTGTGGGTTCGAGTACCTACACACTAGAAATATTCAGGGCAGAGAAGCTGCAAGAACATGCAGCCTTCTTTTCCTTATCATTATTCCCTAAAAATACAGTCTAACAGCTATGTATATAGTTACATTTTACTATTCATGATGATTAATCTAGAGGTAACTCATATGGGATGATATATGTAGGTAATGTGCAAATGGTGTGTCATTGTATACAAGGGACTTGAGCATCTCTGGATATTGGTATCTGCATGGGGCTCTGGCACCAGCCCCTCATGGATACCAAGGGATGAGAGTCCAGGGGCAGTACGCAGATATGCTCTGTATTTCAGTGTCATAGGGAGACCACTCTACAGGGGGCGTTGTTTCAGTTGGTGGAAAATATGAGTGCTTGCTAGGCTGAAGGCCGATCCTGTGAGAGCTGCTCCTCTAACATGGTTGCAGATGCTGAAGGACTGTTTGCTGGGAAGATGTTTCTAGAAAATAGGCCCATTGCCAGCTTCGTGGTTGCACAGGAATAACCCATCATTGATAGAAAGATTACAGCAGCAGCTCTGCCCATTCTGTTCCTAAGGCTTATTGAGACATACTAAGCAGTTTCTAAACCGGGGAGTCTGTTGCAATTGTGTGTCTGAGAGATTCATGCCTCTTCCCAGAGGTTGATGTTCACAGCATCACACACAGGCAGCCCAAGCTCTGTGTTAGGTACAGTAAAGAACCCTGGAAAATTGACAGAGAAAGCTACTGGAACACCTGGTCCACCTGAGATGGGTAGGTGATGCTTTCATCAGGAAAAGCAGTGCCTTTTTGAAATCAAAATCTGGGCTGACCTACTCACTAAATGAAGAGGGGAGATGCCTCCATTTCCATCTAGTACTCTTTCTGAATTTGGTATTTAGTATATAAACAGGAAAGTCTGGCCTGGTGCCCTTTTAATTCTAGAAGAGTGTGTCTCTTAGATACTATTTATGGTACAGTAAACCTAAGCAAGAATGTTCCAGAATAATAAGCAGCATAGGGAGATTTTAGTATCTGTTCACCAAGGCTATTTTGAAGTTAAATTTCTAGTTTTTAAGAAAACTCTTAACCCTGCATGGTACCTAATTCAACTGATGGGGTTTGCTTTTGTTTTCATTTTCTTTCTTTTTTTTTTTTTTTTTTTTTTGGCTGTGATCAAAGTTGTGTGACTACATTCTCTAAGTACCAGATTAGCTTGATCTTGGGCATGTGAGCATGAAAGACTTGTCTCCACTAACAATGTGGCATGTCCCCAGACTTTTCTGAGAAGGTGTTTGATGGGGGAGCCTGACCTCACTTGGGTGTGAGTGGATGGCCTGTTATCTGTGCGGGGATGGAGATGAGCTAAAAGTGCTTCTGATCTTGCTCGCTCTCTCCTTCAGAACCCAGTGACCTTCTTGTGTGCAGTGACTGCAATGCTGACATGGACAGTTACTCCAAGGAGCAGGCCCCAAACTCTCAGCCCACATCCACAGACAGCAGACAGCACACAGCCAAGTGCACTGCATGGCCAGGAGCCCAGCCAGCCTGACGGAGGAGAATCTCCACATCATCCTTGCAGTGGTGCCTAGGGATGGGTGTTGCTAATCCACCACACACCATGGGTCAGAACAGTTAGGCTTTCTTCCTTCTCTGAACCTCATTTTTTTGTTAAAAGCAAATGTGGTTTTGTCCATGTTGCCGGATTGTTAGCTGAGGCTTTTTATTAAGGCAAAGGCTACTGGTGTTGGTAGCTGTGCATTTTTCAATAGTGACATTTTAATTCTACCAATATAATATTACATTGGGGGATAAAAAAGATCAAGTTCTCACCCTTCAGGGCTATTTCTACTGAGGAGCCAGAGTAGGCCTGTCCACACCCTTCCCTCACACAGACAGGAATGGGTGTGGACTACGTAAGATTTTGCCCTAAACCTGGGTGAGTTTTCACTTTTGAGACCTGTAGCTAACCATCTTATGAGTGCCAATTCACTGAAAATTACATTGAAACAAATAAGGTCCTTAAAAAAATGTCAAATTACATTTATTTAGCCAAAAAGCTGAAGGGGAGATATTAGCCAAATGGCTACCTGTGTAAGATGTTTCTATCAGAGGTTATCATTGTTCCAGAAGGTAAGCACATTTAGAGTTTTGTCCTCAACAGTTAACTTATTAATGTTACTTTCACAAAATATGTGAATCTGCTGCTTCTGAGAGGCAATGTGAAACAGGAAGTATTACTTTTATGTACAGAGTTATTTATTTATAGAAATTTTGGTACAATGTACATTGAAAATCATGTAAAATATTGAAGTGTCTTTAATAAAGTTTGATTTATAAGTGTTGAGCATATGGCTGGGCTCGTTCCTTCTTTTCCATAGATTACCTTATCAATTCAGTCATTCTGCTTTTTAATATTTTCCCCAGTAGGGGGAAATTTGGGCAAGGCAGGATCATGTACTATGGCTCCAGGGTAGACACGACACTGTTAGATTCCTTTGATTTCTCTCTGAATTTTTCTACAAGTGCACTTCATTAGTAAAGCCATAAAATCCCAAAGTATTGTGACTTTTCCATCTCATCTTCTCTCCTTCCAGGGATGACTCCACTAGGAAAGAGGAAGCATTGCTGTTTCCAGCACTGGTCCAGGCCCTATATGAGCCTGGAGGCAGAGCAATGGAATAGGGATCGATCAGACTTCCTGAAGGACTGCATACCCCTATTTAGCCATTGGAGCTGCAGATGCCCACTTCCTCTCACACACCACATGGGTCATTGGACCATGTATTTGCAGATGCCACCTGAGGGTCATTGAATATAGCACCTTGTTAACAGGAAGAAAGCCTGTCTGCACCTGCCGGAGGTGCGTTTTAAACAGAGCTCTAACCTTACACCACAGGAACTGACCCCAGGGAGAAATGCCCACATGCACAGCTTTTGCACCCCAACCCCACTTCCCCCTTCCCCTTGTCATTCTTTTCAAATTATAACAGTCTCTCTACAGCATCCACCACGGGGTGGTAGGAAATGATAGATCACATACAGATCATATGCAAGCTTTGCCAGGCTGGCTGTGGCACTGCCAGGCACATTTATTATGGGGTTCTGAAGGGATGTTCAGAGTCCCACCATGACACACTTTCTTCTTTGTGGCACCTTGATGACAACATTCATAGCAGCTTTGGGCTTCAGCACAAGTTCTGCTGCTGCCCAGAAAGCAGGGCTCTCATGGGGGCCCCCTTTCTTCATGGAAGTTCACGAGTGGCATTCACTCAGGAACCCTCTTTCCCCATGTCTGTCAGCAGGCAGCGGGTCTGGTCATAGGCACCCAGAAAGATGAACTCTCCCAGGCTAACAGATGCCATTCAATGGAAGATACCCACAAATAATACAGAGGAAAGAAGAGATTCACAATGAATCTGTGTCAAACTGGTTAAACTCCAATGCCCACAGTGTGCTAAGGGTTGCCAATTTGGAGCCAGTGAAAACCTGTGACCATGAGAAGACTGCTACTCTGAGCCTCAATTCTCTAGGTACTTATGCTGGCATGAAGACTTACAAGGACCCACTGAGTGCAGTCTCCAGCAGAGGTATCAATAAATGAGAAAATGAAGTCTAGAGAGATGAAAAGATCTCAGGTGTTCTGGTCCAATAAGCACCCCACAGCTGGCCAAAAAAATAGGCTCTTCCAAAATTTGACATGGGCCACAGGGGTAGAGGATACCATTCTCTGCAATGGTCAGGATACAGCCTGAGCCTGGACCTTCTAGAAGCCTGAAGCTGGAAATGAATGTGACTACCAGATGCAAAGAGAGATTTCTGGGCTTTGGGGAGCTGGCATTCCCCATTGAACCAGGTGCTTAGCATTCTTTCCTGGCTTTGCCACTAGCTGCCCCCAAGACCCTGAACAAATCACTTCCTAGGGATCTTCCTCTACATGGGTGGAAAACCAAAAGTTGGCTAAGGGGCCCGGACACACTCAGCATGGGACTAAGGACATGGGCTTACTTACCTTTATCATATTTCTTCTTCTTGCTTTTGCTTCTTGGGTCATTTGGATCTCCAACCTTGACCTTCACCATCCCCAGCTCCCCTTCTGGCTTGTTTTTGGCCCCTTGGGGGTCATAAGATTCCTTCCCCTTCTTTTCCTTTTGGATGTCACTTGCTTTGCCTCCCTTTGATGTCCCTTTGGAAGGCATGGAGGGCTTTTCTGATAAAATAGCTCCCTCTAAGCCTTCCCTGATCTCTGGCTGCTGCTGCTTCTTCATCTTGGGGTTTGACTGGTCTTCTGACAACTTCTGTTTCAAGCCTTTCTTGCTGCTTTCCTTGGTGGCATCTGCTGAGAGAGGACTTGGGATCACAGATCATTGGGAGATAGGACAAATATCATATAGTGAGAGCTGAGAGGATGCAAGGGAAAATGCTCATGCTTTTACAATGCTATAGAGAAGAGGGCAAGGTCCAGGGGCCACTCTGCCCCAAATATGCCCCAAAGTTCACGCCTTCCTCACACATGGACCTTACATTCAACTTAGAGCTCTTTTGTCTTCTTACTCAATCCTCCACTCAAACAAAGGTGGGAAAAAGACGAGAAACCCAGAACCCAGAATGTTTAAGTGAGGCCCTCTCTACCTATGAGATGAAAGGGAAACCAGGAGGGAGAAGGATTCTTTTGTCAGGCTGACCAGAGCTGGGTCAGAAGATCTGGTCTGTGAGTCTGACTCTACCACCAATGTAGGTAATTCCATCCAGGAGCTAGCTCCTCTCAAAAACTCAGTTTCCCTACTTATAAAATGAGTAAATGGATGAATAACAAAGTCCCTCGGTAACAAACTGCAGATTTAAAATAAAAATGAAGGGCTTGTAGACACTTGATTACCAATCCATCGAAATAGAAGCCCCTTGGCCTTTCCAGTCCCAGGCTCTAGGCTTCTTGGTGGGGGGCACTGAATACATAAGAGGTAACTGACTAAGCAGATTAACTGCCTGCCAGAGTGACTTCTGGTGCTGCCTTTGTTTACAATTTTCCACACGTCTGCTTAGCATTTTATAATTGTGTGGTGACTACACAGGCATAGAAATCCTTCTAAACCCCCTTCTAAACTGTCTCTTTGTCACACCTACATCTAACACAAAGAACACTATGGAGGAAAGTGAGCAAATAATCTGCTGCTGTCCCAGCTAGTGAAGCTGTATCTTGAAGATCAAAGCCTGGGCCTTGCCACTGCCTCAGACCACAGCTGACCTAGTCAGAGATCTACACCATTCTGGGCTGAACATGCATAAAGGTCTTATATGCTGGACTCTTCAAAAAAGCTCAGTGGACTGGCTCTGGAGGTACTCACATTAGGAGTGATATAGGTAAGCATCCACGTCACACCTGGCTGAGGGCAGTGAGCCTGACTGTGCCCACAGAACCTTGAATCTTCTCTCCAAAGGCCATGTGATTATTTTCTGTGTACTGTACCTTGCCATGTCCTGGAGTCATCAACCTCTGCAGGGCCTGCTTGAGACATACTTAGAAGTCCAGGGTGGATAGGGGATGGACAATGCTTTACAGTGTGTCAGAGTTGCTTTGGGCTGATCCATTGCCAGCTCAGTCTTTTTCTGAGTCACCTTTAGTGTCTATAATCCACAGCATGATTGTGTGTGTTGGGAAGAAAAGTCAGAAGGGCTGCCTGGAGAGAAAAATGTGTACTTCACAAGTCAGGGTGCTGCTTCCTTTAGGCAGATGTTCTCCTATAGCTGCAACCAGCTTCCCCTCCTGGATACACATGGCTCGTGGACTGCCAGACTATGGGAGCTGACACATTGGAGTAGGCCCTACCTGCACTTTGATGAGTGTTGCTCTGTCTCACTGGAAACCAAAACTCCTCCTTTGGAGAGACCAATGGTAATAGACAGGACCATATTGGTGGCACTATTGCTACAGGAGGACAATAAGAGTCCCACTGCCTTTTCCTTTACCTGTTTTAAGGGGAACGATGGCTTCCTCATGCTGAGATTCCAGTCTGCCATCTGGGTCATCTTTGTTCCCCAGAATATGGGAAGCAAAGAGTCTGTGTGCCTTTATAGTGAACTTTGAAGCCTGGGAATTGGCTCAGAGAAGCTCCTGGTTCACATAACCTTGGAGGAAAAACTGAAATCGCCAAGTGTGAAAGAGGCTGCAAGACCACCCATGCTGCTCAGAGGTATGGCCTGCTGTGAGGAAACCAGCCCACAGTGCTCAGACTCAGGCCTTTCCTGTTAATGCAGATTGAGTGGGCACTGAGGCCCCAAGGGTGACTCAGCCTTCAGAATGCAACCCCTGATCTATTTAGTCAATATATATTTTAGACCTAGGGGACTGTTCCTATAGAGCACTTCAATTCCCACAGGCATGGAATGTGGATTTGTCCCACTCACCTTGGCCTTTTCTTTCATGCTTGAAGACAAATCAGACTCAACTGCTCAGGCATTGGTAGATGTGAGTTTAGGGGCTACAAGACAAAAACACCACTGGATGAGCCACAAGGGTCTTCTCCTCTAAGAACAGCAGGCAGGTTTTATTTCAAGAAACTACTCTTGGATGGAGGATTAGAGAACTCATTGCTGAGGTACCCTGAGTTAGTGAACAGACACTCCCCCTCCTAGGAGCCCCAACCTACAAATTTAAGCTTCATGGAGCCTGTGAAAGGATTTTAAACAGCAGCAGGTCAAAAACACAGTCCAGAACTCAAGAAATTCTGAGTTCCTCCATGTGCAGAACCCTGCCAACAGAACAGTAGCTCGCCACAGATGGGAGGAATTGAGCACTACAGAGATCTGGCAGCATAGAGATGCAGAGTCTCAGATCATATGGAGATAAAGCACACCAGACTGTGACCTGTGTCTCCACAGGGCACCAGTCCCAGGACTGATGTTTGGACTTAGTGGAGAAACATCCCAGTTCCTTCCTCCTCACTGGACATGAGGAAACAGGAGGTCACCATCTTGGAAAAATCTACCTCATCAACTTTTGGTGGATCTAAAGGGCAGTAAGATAATCGACAGAACAGGTGTGTGACCCCCAGCCCCCTCTTCCACACAGCTGTGATAACTCAAAAACTTTTCTCGCCAGTTCTCGATGGGTGTGAAAATCAGAGCTGAGTGAAACTGAAAAGGTGCCTGATTTCCAACTCCCCCTCCCCCCTGCTGTGATAACCAAAACCTTTCTCACCAGCTTTCTGTGGGTGATATCAGCCCAGTGAAACTGAGAAGGTGCCAGAACTCCAACTCGCCCTCCCCCATTGTGGTAACCCCAAACTGTTCTCAACAGCTTTCAGTTAGTGTGGCTATCAGAGGGAATAAGTCAGAACAGGTTGCCATTTTCCAACTCCCTCTCTCCACAGCTGTGATGACTTGGTGACTATCCAACACAGAGAGTGCTCAGTTGACTAAACCTAGGGGTCTGTTCCTGTAGGGCACTTCAATTCCCACAGGCATGGAATGAAGAGTGGTCCCACTCACTTTGGCCTTTTCTTTCACGAGCATGGGGCAGCCCAGGTGCCACATGCCAGAGTAAACCCAGGGATGTGGAGAAGAGTCCCAGTAATTGAGGCCTGGTGAGCAGGAAAAGTGAGAGGGATAGAGACCAGGAGCAACCCAAAGAGACCAGGATTGGAGAGGCACCTGGCAGGGGAAGGAGAGCTGCCCTTCATGAATTGCTTCCTATGTCCTGAGGGAAGAGACTCAACATGGAAAGCTCAATGCCACCTACTAGAAGAGAAGAAAACAGAATTCTAAGAGTACATTTTTTTCTTTCTTCTTCTTTTCTTTCTACTTTACTTCCTCCTTCTGTTCCCCTCCCAACCTCCCAAGCATTACTATTTCTACTATGTGTAATTTACTAAATGCAAATATGTGAATGTTTCTAAGCTTCTTATAGTCTTCCTAAGTACTTAGCTACCCCAAAATACTCCTATTAATAACAACCTTCATTAGAGCTATCCTCCAAAGTAGCTAACATATATTAACCCCCATATCCTCAAATCTTTCCCCCTAAACATAAAGTTCTACATCCAACCTTCAGTTCTCTACATGCCACAAGAATATGTATGCCTTTTATGAAGCTAATGAATTTACTTATATTGCAATTGAAACCAACATCTCTAGACATTGTCTCCCATCACAAAGGAGAGATCTTGGAGCTATACAAAAGCAACACAAATTTATAGGAGAAAAGAATAACAAGCAATC
Source organism: Callospermophilus lateralis (assembly GCF_048772815.1). NCBI lineage: Eukaryota > Metazoa > Chordata > Mammalia > Rodentia > Sciuridae > Callospermophilus > Callospermophilus lateralis. The sequence continues at coordinate 1,861,334 of NW_027512614.1, read as the reverse complement.
ACACAAAGCTGGAAGGAAATGTGAATATCATGAAAAAAAACAAGGAAAAAAAGGAACACAAACAATGCAGGACAAGTCAACAATAGAGGAGATGGTAGCTAAAAAATGTCAGATAAATATTTCAATATATACATGCTTCAGATGATCTGGAGTCTCATGAAAGACCTTAGACAGCAAATGCAGACAATGAAAGATCACTTTGACAATGAATTACAGAAACAAATCCAAGAAGCAAAAACAACAACTCTACAGGGAGATAGAGGTTATACAAAAAATTCAAGCAGAAATCCTAGAAATGAAGGAAATTATAAATCAAATTAAAAACTTAAATGAGTGTATCACCAGCAGAGTAGATCAACTAGAAGTAAGAACATCAGACAATGAAGACAAAATATACCATCTCAAAAAAAGTCTAGACAACTCAGAAAGGTTGATAAGACACCATGAGCAGAACATCCAAGAAATTTGGGATAATATTAAAAAGACCAAATTTAAGAGTTATTGGGATAGAGGAAGGTATAGAGGCCCAAACCAAAGGAATGAGCAAACTGTTCAATGAAATAATTTTACAAACCTTTCCAGACATGAAGAATGAAATAGAAATCTAAATCCTAGAAGCGTACAGGACACTGAATGTAGAAAACCACAAGAGATCCACACCAAGACATATTATAATGAAAATGTCCAAAATACAGAACAAGGGGAGAATTTTAAAAGCCACAAGAGAAAGGAGGCAGATTACATTTAGGGGTAAACCAATTAGGTTAACGACTGATTTTTCAACACAGACGCTGAAAGCTAGAAGATCCTTGAACAACGTATTTCAAACGCTGAAAGATAATGGGTTCAACCAATTTTGTATCCACCAAAATTAAGCTTCAAGTTTGATGATGAAATAAAAACCTTCCACAAAAAACAAAATTTAAAAGAATTCGCAACTAGAAAACCAGCACTGCAAAACATCCTGGGCAAAACGTTACACGAACAGGAACTGAAAAACAACAATGAAAATCAACAGTGGGAGGTAGTAAAGGGAAAAACTAATCAAAGAGGAAAAACAAATCAAGTTAAATAACAAAGTTAAACAAATATGGCTGGAAGTACAAACCATATCTCAATAGTAATCCTAAATGATAATGGCTTAAACTCACCAATCAAAAGACACAGGGTAGTAGTCTGGATTTAAAAAAAAGATCCAAAATATTCTGCCTACAGGAGACTCATCTGATAGGAAAAGACATACACAAGCTGAAGGTGAAAGGTAGGGAAAAATCATACCACTCACATGGACCTCAGAAGCAAGCAGGGGTGTCCATACTCAAATCAAATGAAATAGATTTCAAGCCAAAATTAATCAAAAGGGGTAAAGAAGGACATTACATACTACTAAAGGGAACCATTCATCAACAAGACATAAAAATCATAAATATATAATCCCCAAACAATGGTGTAGCTATGTTCATCCAAAAAATAAAAAACTATTCTCAAGTTCAAGAAAAAAATAGACCACAACACAATAATCATGGGTGACTTTAACACACCTCTCTCACCACTGGGCAGATATTCCAAACAAAAGTTGAATAAAGAAACTATAGAACTCAATAACACAATTAATAACTTAGACTTAATTGACATATATAGAATATATCAAGCAATATCTCTAATTTACATAGATTCAAAAATTCTCAATAAAATTCTGTCAAATTAGTTACAAAAACATATCAAAAAGATCATGCAACATGATCAATAAATGTAATTCACCACATCAATATACTTAAAGATAAGAACAAAAGGTGAAAGATCTATACAATGAAAAGTACAGAACCTTAAAGAGAGAAATAGACCTTAGAAGATGGAAATATATACCTTGCTCATGGATAGGCAGAATTAATGTTATTAAAATGTTCATATTACCAAAAGCACTTTACATATTCAATGTGATTCCGAACAAAATTCCAATGGCATTCTTCACAGAAATAGAAAAAGCAATTATGAAATTCATCTGGAAAAATAAGAGACCCAGAATAGCTAAAGCAATTCTAAGCAGCAAGAGTGAAATAGATGGTATCGCTATACCACGTCTTAAACTATACTACAGAGCAATAGTAACAAAAACAGGAGGGGACTGGCACCAAAACAGGCTGGTAGACCAATGATACAGAATAGAGAACACAGGGACCAACCCACAAAATTAAAACTAGTTAAAGCTGCTAAAAGCATGCACTGGAGAAAGGATAGCATCTTCAAGAAATGGTGCTGGGAGAATTGGAAATCCATATGCTCAAAATGAAATTGAATCCCTATCTCTCACTATGCACAAAAGTTAACTCAAAATGGATCAAGGATTTAGGAATAGAAGAAAAAGTTGGCCCTAATCTCCATCACATGGGTTTAAGCCACAAGTTCCTTAATAAGACACCTATAGCACAAGAATTAAAACCAAGAATCAACAAATGGGATGAATTCAAACTGAGAAGATTTTCTCAGCAAGAGAAATGTTATATGAGGTGAATAGGGAGCCTACATCCTGGAAACAGATTTTTACCCCTCACACATTAGATAGAGCTCCAATCTCTAGGGTATACAAAGAACTCAAAAAGTTAAACAGCAACAACAACAACAAAAAACAGCCCAATCAACAAATGGGCCAAGAACCTGAACAGACATTTCTTATAAGAGGATATACAATCAATCAACAAATACATGAAAAAATCCTCACTATCTTTAGCAATCAGAGAAACGCAAATTAAAACTACTCTAAGATACCATCTCACTCCAGTAAGAATGGCAGCCATTATGAAGTCAAACAACAACAATTGCTGCCCCAGTCTGGCTGGGCAAATACCCAGGGGAGTGAGTGACAAGCAACTTGTGAAGGTTGAAACCGTGGGAGCCATTTTTTGTAGGACAGCAGAGGTATTTATACCTAACTCATTATACATAGTTTGTTTCAATTATCATCATCTAGATACAGCAATTGGTCATTAAGGAATCGTCATCATCTTAATAATTACATACAGCTTAACTTAATTAACATCAGCAGTCAGTCATTAAGGAATCTCCATCATCTTAATGGCTCGCTGGCTTTACTTCTCAAATCACTCATCCTGGCAAAGTGCCAGGTGCCATCTTGACTTTATCATGGCCCTCAACAAAGTGCTGGCAAGGAAGCAGGGAAAAAGGTACACTCATACATTGCTGATGGGACTGCAAATTGATGTAGCCAATTTGGAAAGCAGTATGGAGATTCCTTGGAAGCTGGGAATGGAACCACCATTTGACCCAGCTATTCCTCTTCTCAGTCCATTCCCAAAAGACCTAAAAAGAGCATACTACAGAGACACAGCCACATCAATGTTTTTAGAAGCACAATTCACAATAGCTAGACTGTGGATCCAACCTAGATGCCCTTTCAATGGATGAATGGATAAAAAATGTGGCATTTATACACAATGGAATATTATTCAGCACCAAAAAATAACAAGATCATGGCATTTGCAGGGAAATGGATGGCATTAGAGCAGATGATGCTATGCGAAGTTAGCCAATCCCTAAAAAACAAATGCCAAATGTCTTCTCTGATATAAGGGGGGTGACTCAAAGTGGGGTAGGGAGGACAAACAAGAGATGAAGATTACCTCTAGATAGGAAAGAGAGGTGGGAGGGGAAAGGGAGCCAGAAGGGGAATTGCATGGAAGATGGAAGGAGACCCTCATCGTTATACAGAACACATGTATGATGATGTGAGGAAAAAACAAAAGAAGTGTGTCACATTATATTGGGTAGAGAGAAGTGATGGGAGGGAAGGAGAGGGGTAGGGGGTAAGGAAGGACAGAATAGACATTGTTATTGCTGAGTGTATATATATGACTGCATGACCAATGTGATTCTGCAATCTGTATACTCAGAAAAATGAGAAATTATATCCCATCTGATTCAAATGTAAAAAAAAATAAAAATAAAAATAAAATTTTAATAAGAAAAAAACAAACAACTCTTGCTACTGACAGCCTGGGGCTGCTGGAAGAAGAGGCTGATTTCCAATATGGGAAAGAACTGCAATCTATTAGCCATGTCTGTCAGGAACATGGAAGCTCTATGTCCATATCCTGAGGGTCTCTGCTCCCCTGTGACATGAAACATCATGGCCCCAGAAAGAAAAAACTGGCTCACTTCCCTGCTACCAACTATCACAAACATTGCACAACACTGGTGGGCTCCCTTCACAAAGGACACCATACCATAGCCCTGAAAGTCACTTGCAAGTAGGGGCAGTGGATGCTGGGTATAAAGTTCTGTTTAGGGCCACAAACAAGTCAAGATGGCCTCTGGCAGTTTGCCAGGAGGAGTGATTTGTGAGCCAACACCACCGAGCCAGTAAGATGGTGGAGATTCCTTATTGGCTGACTACTGTATCTAAATAATGCTAATTGAGACAAGCTGTGTGTAATCAGATGGGTATATATACCTCTGCTGCCCAGCAATAAAGTGGTTCCCACTACCTGAAATAAGTTGCTTGTCACCACCTGGCTATTTGCCGAGCCAGACTGTGCCAAAGTTCAGTCTTGAGACATTTGAATAGCATTCTCTAGGCCTGGGGCTTCCATCTGAGCTTCCCTCAACTGCCCACCCTCCATAGCAGACACAAGAAAATAAAAAGGCATGGTAGTCAGGCAGTCAGCCCTGGGTCTATAGGGAAAGATACCTGGAATTCAAATGGCTTTCAATGGAGAAGTTGCTGAACCATGATACATGCAACAAAATAGTTGTTGATTTTATAGATTCCATCTCAGATAGAAAGAAAATGATTACTAATTTGCTAAAAAGAATGTTACTGAGAGGAATACATAATCTTCTTTTCCCCCTGGCACTTGTCTCCATGTCTATTTCTTTCCATACTGATGGAATATTTTAAAGAAACTCATAAGTAGAGGGGAGGAATACTGAACCACCCAGCTCAGTCCATTATCACCTTGTAGCCAATTTTATTTCATCTCTGTCTCAATTAGTTTTCCCCTTTATGCATTGTTTTGAAGAAAACCCTGAAATCCTGTCATGTTGCCCACACATACTTCAATATATTTTCCTCAATGTGGCCTCTTTCAAAAAGTATATTTAAAATTCCATTATCAGAACTTTAAAAAATTGCATAGCCAAGTCAAGCACATTGGCACATTCCTGTAATCCCAGCAGGTCGAGTGGCTGAGGCAGAAGATTGCAAGTTCATCACCAGCCTCAGCAACTTTGTGACACCCTTTCTCAAAAGAAAATATAAAAATTGGCTGGGGATGAGACTCAGTGGCTCAGCACCTCTGGGTTCAATCCCCAGCATGAAAAAGTAAAGTAAAAATTTCCTTAGGCAGTCATTAAGAAATTTGACCATTTCTTTTTAATGCATAAGTTTGTACTCATGCTTTCAATAGTGAACACTCATTTGAGCCTATACAGAAGAGAGGAAGTTTTACAGGGCACAAACCCAAAGACACATGCAATGAACAAAAGGAAGCAGAAGAGGAGAAAAATAAATCTTCCAGGTTCCTTGTATATGCTTTTTCTAGTTCAAAGTGTACTTGTTTACCATTTATAAATTAAGAAGTTAAAGTGATATATATATATATTATACACACACACACACACACACACACACACATAGATATTTTTTTCAGTGTGATCTCAAACATATTTCAAAGCAGTCTGAGAAAAATAAGTAAAATAATAATTTACTTAATTATAGATGGAAATAGTATGGGTGAATTTTTTTCTTTTTCTTTTCAAAGCAATTTCCCAACTTTCTAAATTCAATTAAACTCCTCCTCCCCTGTTATGAAGGTTGCCACACAAGTGCTCTAAAACTGAGCTACAGCCTTTTTAAAATTTTGAAAAATTGGTCCCACTATGTTAAAAAGCTAGCCTTGAACTTTTCATCCTGCTGCCTCATATACTTCTGAATCATATAATGTACACTTTATAATGAATCCTGCCTTTCTCTTGAAATCAAAAATTGTATTAAAGAATTCAAGAAGGTGAAAAAATTAGGAAACTGTATTTTATGTAAGCAAATCAAAATGGTAACACCATGCCCAGGAGACATAACCATTGCTCTGGAGAGTCATGGCTACTGCTGTGAAAGCTCAGGGAGACTTTAAGTCAGGAGAAGAGAAAACAGGGGAAGGGAAAACCAGTGTGCACATTCCATAATGAGGGTGGAGATCAGTACTCCTGAGAAAGCCCCCAGGTCCACACAGAAAACAGGTCTGATAGAAGCCTTCTATAGTGTTTCCAACAGCACTTCTGAAAATGTGGTCTTCTTTCCACCCAATCAAGATTTGTAAAAATGCAGCTTCTGGGTACTTCTGAAGGGCAGACAATATGCTACATGGACCCACCTGGTTTGGGGGGTTTACCCCTGCATCCCTTGTTATTTGCCACAGCTAAAAGGCTCATCAGATCTGTTATGGCTTTTAAATCTCTCCCATTAAAAGGTTTGGTCTTTCCAGGACTCCCACTATTGGAGAACCTAGGAGGGTTTTCCACCCAAAAAATCCACTATCCCACTGGCCTTCCCAATGGTGCAGAATATATTTTTTTATTCTGCATTTTCAATCCTTTATTAAAGTGCTTTTAAAGTTCTCATTTGGTCTTGAACATAACCATGAGTGATCAGTACCATTAAGGAACAGCAGCAGTGAACTGTCTCTGACAGGTGCTGGTTCATGCAGGTACTTTTTAGAACCAGCTGGATCCCCACTAGCACCAAGGATGGGGACCAAACTGGGTGGCCTAAGTCCTCTACCAACAACCCACAAGCAGGGCTCTTACTGGCTTTGACAGTCGTCTCCTCCTCTCCAAGCTCTCTGAACCAATGGTGATGTAAAACCCTTAGATTTTCTCGGCTTGCAGGGCTGCAGCCTTCTCTGTCTTCAGCTTCTGGCTGAGCTCTGTGGTTCTGTAGGACAAGAAGAAATGCCTATACCAACTGGATGGCATGACATTTCTAGAAGATGAGAGTTAAATCAGTGATGAGAACACAGTGTAGATGAAATTTTGTATTAAGTATTCTCACTGCTTTTGAAAAGTGTTTTACAGTTCTCAGTTGTTCTTTAACAAGCTTGTGAGACATTTTTGTTCTTCAATGATTGAAGCCTTTAATGTCCCCCCTCACTACCAGTCATCCACACATGTGATGTGACATGGCTTCCTGGAGGAAACAAAAGTCTCCAGGGAGCTGTTTCACACCAGACTAGTAATCTAGTTTATTCCATGAAGATTGCTCTGAGGTATCCCTATTAAAACCCTTTAGCCCAACCAGACTTACTGTTCCCATTGCTCCTTGATGTCCAAAAGGGTGAAAGGCTGAGGAAGGATTTGTTTCTGCAAAGAAGAAACACAAAGAACCACAAGTGTCACCTGACACTGTAAGGCCTCTTATTGGCCTGAACTATCTTCTCCTTGACCTTAGAGCTTGCATAGATAGATGTTTCAGAGAAGACTTCTTTGCTCTAGTACAAATGTCTGCTTGGTCTTGCCAATCTTCTAGAGATGGGAAGTGCAAGCAATTCTACTGGCAAACCCTTTTAATACAATGTGTCAGTAAGAGGCATCTTTGTGAGGCTGGAGCCAAAATATTCCCAGCTAGCATTTTTCCAGCCTCCCTGGAACTAGCCACAAGGCATTTTTTCCACCCCTGATCTTTTAGAAGGCCTTCAAAAGACTAAAGTGTCAATTTTCAAAGCACAAAGTGGAGCCCAGATACTCACACATCCAGAGGGCATGAATGGAGCCCACTGGTCTGTGGGGAAGAGGCTGAGCCCATGTGGTACTGGGTTCTGGTAGAAGACAGGGAACCATGTAGAAACAAAACCCTTGGAAGAGATGCCAGAATGTTTTCTGCTCTCTCGCCCCAGGGAGGCAGTTCCCCTTCTGCCCTGGTGAGCCCCAAGAAGTGAGAGCACCTGCCTCTGGAGTGTCTGGTGTCCAGGCAGAACAAAAGCACATGGGGATAGACAAGGGCCACGGGAAGTGGTGGAGGCAGCTGGAATGGGGGCAGATGAGGTACCACGGCCCTACTGAACGCAGGCAGTAGACCAAGGCATGTGTGAGGTGCTCTGCTGCCCTCCAGAGAGCCCTCTATCTTACCAAGAACATGCCCTGCCTCCAGGGTTTTCCTGTCCCAGGAATTGACCCCCTCCCTACAGGGAGTCATAAGGTTGTTAATTAAGACTTTGGCTCCACCCCATAGCCCTGTAGGCTTTGAATTAGAATGAATTCTCATTTTTGTTTTTCAATTTGTTTACAACAGCAACAATGGCTCAGAGCCCAGTGATATTATCATCTTGCTAAGCACTGTGGACAACATAAGATACTGGAAACTACCACTGATGTATAAAACAATAATAGCTGAAATGAACAGAATCTTTTAAAAATTAATATTAGGAGCTGAAGTATAGCTCATTGTTACTTTACTTAGCATGCATACAGCCCTGGGTCCAATCCCACGCACAAAAACATGTAAAATGATAAATCATGCAATGTGAATGCGACCAGCATGACATTAGGAATAAAACTTGGCAAAGTCAGTAATAGGGTCTTGAAAGCTAAAGACTAAGTTTCAACATTATTTTCTGTAGCTTAACTATTTCAGATCTACTTTTCCCTTCTTGCTTTATTTCAAATATTAATAGACTTCTTAAGCATGCAAATTCATTTCAAACATCAAAGATACAATTATATTTAAATTAATAAACTTCTAGATTAGATCCTAATTTCACTGGTAAATGGTAAATCTTCCACAAGATAAAAAAAAAGCTTATTCAAGCAGTCTTTAAAAAAAAAAAAAAGAGCAGAAGAGTACAAAGGGGGCACAGAATCAGTCAGCACTTCCAGACATAAAAGAGATGCAAAGTGCAGGAAGAGCTCAAATTGTTACAAAGTCAGTTTTGCAGGTTGCAAATGGTGTTTGCCTCATTTGGTCAGTACAAACCTCTCTGCTGTGATTGGTTGGGACTCTGTTAATTACAAAATAATTCTCTTAGCAAGGCTTTCAGTATCTAAATAATAAATAAATTGCAAATGGAGGTTAATTTCACAATACCATTGGTGTACAAGAGCCACAGAAGAATAATGTGTACACGGAAGACATGGAGCCACACTAAACCTCCTAGACTATTTCCACATGAAATTATAAACAGCAATCCAGGACCTTTTTTGGCTGAATGTGATCTACGCCCAATTAAATGCCAGTCTTGTTGCAAAAATATCCATGGGATATATCAAAGTGCATAAATGCATTCTATTGTCATGTATAGCTAATTAAAACAAAAAGAAATTTAAATGTCCATGGGTATGCAGAAGACCAGCCTCTAGGAAAAGATGCAACAGACTTCATCAAGCCTCAGCTGTAGCCAAACCTACAGTTACACAGTTTTTATGTTCTACCAGGTACTCCATGGAAAGCGCAGCTCTCCAACCAGGAGAAGTGGCTAAGCCTGGGTCCACCTCCAGCCCGCTGTTAGCCTCCCCACCTCCCTGGGTCTGGCTCCAGAAACCTCCTTGCTGTCCCTTCCACAGGGACTCCTGCCACTCAGCCAGAGCCTGAGCAGGTCCTAAGGTCTCTCTCCACGTGTCTGTTGGTGGGTGGGTCCGTCAGCACAGGCCTCAATGCAAGCACTGCTTCCTACAGACAAGCTTCTGCCCCGTCCAGAGACACCGCCCCCTCCACGGCCCCCGCCCTTCAACTCCTGCTCACCTCGCCCCTTCCGCCCACTGCCCCCTCTGAAGGAGGCCCCATCCCCTCACTTGGGCCTCCATTCCAGCTCCAGACAGGCATGCTAGACCAGGAGTGGCAGCACATGGGGAGTGTAGAGGATTTGGAGAGTGGCCTCCCCTGACCCCGTTCGTTTCCCACCTGGATACCAGCAGTGGCAGTGTCCTGAAAGACTCACCTGGCTAGGGGCACTAGAGGACCTGAGTACCGCAGGACCTGAGTCCTGCAATGGAGACGTCCCTTCGCAGAATCCTGCCAGCTGGAAAGATGCACAGGCCCTTCGAAAACCCAACAAAGGAATCAGCTGTGAGAAGAGGGTGGCACAAGACTGTGTCCCTCTGTAGGAAAGAAAAGCAATATTCAGTTTTAATTATTTAATACCAACATTTTCCCTGAATTCCACATACTTTCTAAATTAATGCAGTAGTGAACCTTAATCAGACTTTTCTACTTTTAATGTATTTCTTGTTTGGTCATGAAAATTTTCAGGCTTACAATAGTTATTGATATTTACATAAAATCCTAACAATTTAAAAAACTAAAAGTTCTCTTTAACATAACTTTTTCAGAGTTAAAAAAGTTAGGGAGAGGAGGGGAATTCTAGGATGGCTGACAACAAGCAAATTTTCCTTATAGTTTAAATCATTATTCATTATAACTTCTATTAAGGGATGATCCTTGCTCTTTTAAAATTAAAAACATTTCACAGCTTCTGGCTAATCACTTAAAGCACTTATAGTTCTTAGCAGTTTCAAATAAAGTTCAGAATAAATTATAGAAATCATGTATTCTATAACTGGAGGACAGTGTGGAGACAAGAGCAGGTAGTTCAGTAAAGGATCATTGTGTTCCTTAAAAATGTCAATGTTTTATTCTGATTTACAAATCATCTGAGGATGAAAAAACCCAACATTCCTTTTTCGCTTTTAACTTGAAAAAAATAAAAGATTCAATTATAGTATATAATATGGGATATGACATAATAACCCAAAATCATATTTTCAAGGTCATATAGATCTCTGACTTAGTGTTCATGATAGTAAATGAAAACTTTTAAAAGCTGTAATACCAAACAGGCATGATGGTGCATGTCTATAATGCCACCTCTGAAGGAGGTTGAGGCAAGAAGATAACAAGTTTGAGGGCAGTCTAGGCAACTTAGCAAGGCCATCTCAAAATACGTAAAAAAAAAAAAGACTGGGGACTTAGCCCAGTAATATAGTACTCACCTAGCATATTCATGGCCCTAGTAACACACACACACACACACACACACACACACACACACACACAAATATAATACACAATTGTTATCAAAATAACCACAATGATAACATCATCACCATCACTATCATTTTTTGGTAGCCTGGCAGGAATTCTCTCAATTTTTACTCCTAATCATATGATGAGGAAGTTGATACTATCATCCCACTGTACAACTGGCTAATTTTGAAAGAAAAAAAAATCATACATCCATAATATACATAAAAATATTGAGAGAAAATACATTAACACAATGTTGAAAGGACTGTGTGTTTAAAATATTGATCCAAGGAAAATATAATACTAAAATCATCAACATTTGTTTGATTGTACATTTTTAACTTTATATTAATTTTGAGCAATATTTATTTAGGAAATTCAATAAATATTTTAAAAGTAAATAAGGTTTATTATAGAAAATCACTTAGTATTTAGATAACAAATTCTCTCCTGAATATTTTAGAAGCTTTGGACCTAGGAGAGTCCACTTATATGAAAACAGCATTTTACATTTTGGGGGGATACAAAGGGTTTGAACTCAAGGGCACTCAATCACTGAGCCACATCCCCAGTCCTATTTTTTATTTTCTTTTCAGACAGCATCTCACTGAGTTACATAGCACCTCACTTTTGCTAAAATTTCAAATTGTTAATTTTAAAATACCTATGAAAAAAGACAGCTAATTTTAAATGTTTGAATATATTGTTATTGATGTTTTAAATCAAAGTGTTTGGAAGAATTTTATAATGCATGACATGTATGAAAAGAAACTTGAGGAATTGACACAGACTTTGGCACCGAATATGATCAATGTGCTTTGGAAAATCATGTGTGGGATGCAAAAATGAAAAATACATAGTTTATGTTACTCTGAAGTATTTACGTTCTTGTATCACACATGAAGTTTTACCCAAGAGAGATGGAAGCATGTCTATGTCAAATAATTTGTACATAATCTCAGTCATCAGTCATATGTGTTAAATATGATAATCTTTTATATTGTTCCCTTATAAAAGATGTCTATAAAATTGACAATCTTGAATCCATCTTCAATGCAGACAGTGAAAAACTAACCCTATCTTCAAATTATGTCCAATATAGGGTACAAACTAGATTTATCTTGTCACTTAAAATGGGAGTATGGAGAGATAGAGGAAACAATAATTTTCAAGTCAATGGGTAGCAGGAAACAAAAAATTAATTCCTAAGACATGGTACAGAAAAGAAGAAAGCCTTATGATCTACTGAGTTCATTCAAAGTTCCCAGGCCATCAATTTGTACAATGAACATTGAGGGACCAGGCTGACTCTTGGATTGAGGATCTGGGGCTTAGATTGCAGAGGAAGAAAATGACTAGAATTTGCAGCACATAAGTTAAGAAGTGTGGGAACTTATGCATAGAGACATACTGAAACCATGTTGGGGGTCTCCCTCAATTTTGAATTTGATCAGTAGATATATATAAATAATTTGGGGAAAAAAATCAGAATGATGAGAGATCAAAGTGTCCAGCACTCACACAGGTTTAGCAATTGTACCCTGATTCACCTATTATGGAGGAAAAAGTTATGATTTATTGTACCTTAAATAGAGTGCACAAAGTTCTTCCACTCAGGGTAAGAAATAAATCTCATTAATGTTAGCATTACCCCATTCTCTTTGACCTGGAATTGTGTGACAGAATCCCCAGCCAGCCTTTCTCTAAGAACACTGAAAAGGATAAATACCTTTCTGAGTAATCATTTGCATCCTAGAATAAAGATCTCCACAGCTTATGATGGTGCTCTGTGCTCAGGAAGGACTTGCAGCCAGACTCTACCCCAAAGTGGATGGGGAGCCTGGGCTAAGGCCAGTGAGCAGAACCACTGGGACTGGGCCCTACAGGGCTCACAGCAAGGATGAGCATTCCCTTGCTGTCTCTTGGGTGCAGACTGGTGATCCTCTGTGTGTATGGGGGGGGGGGCACAGGTCCTGAGAAGAAATGAAGATCTTAGTGTAGCTGTTGTGGAAGGACAACATCCATCCCAGATCAAGATCTGATCTGGGACATAACTGTCCCTTTCACAGACCAGGTTACCCAGCCTCAGGAGGTGTTTCAGCCAACGGCAGCTGTGGTTCATGTCCAGCCTTCCTGACCTTCAGGTAAGCCACAGCCCCACCATGTCACTCCCCACCAACCCTCCAAACATGGATGCTCTCATGGCCCTGGGTGACTGGGAGAATGACTGGCTGGGGATGCTGTCACACAAATCCAGGTCAGCTGGATTTGCTAGAACATGAGCAGGAAATCAGTGACCAGTAATAGCAACAGCACACAAAGGCAGACACACAATATGTTCATGGAGGTCTTCATGGCCACTCCAGCCTCACATGGGGAAACGGAGGCACGGCCTCACATTGTTCTTTGGGTTCCCAAATATGTTTTTTTTTCTTAATTTATTCCCAAAAAGTTAAGTTACAGAGTTTATAGGGGCTGTACATGGGCAGAAGTCTGGAAAGCTCTGTACACAGGGCTGAGTGAAAAGGGAGCCTCCAGATGGAAAGGTACTTTTAGTAAAAAGAAAATTAAAAATGGGAACTACATCCACTCCACCTTGCTCCCCAAATAAAAATACAGAAAAAGAGATAGCTCAGGTCAATGGGGACCCTTGAACTTAAGGGTGTTTTAAGGGTTTCACAGATGGCAGGGCTTACAGGGGCTGTCCTAAGCACTGGGAAGGCCCCTACATTAGTTGGTAGAACAGCACATAGCCTTCACTGGATGCCACTTGATTTTCACTTATAGGGGAGACACAAGAGTCATCATAGACATGCCAACCAGTCTGGCTTTGGCACAGGGCTGTGTAGTGGCCAGAGTGGACACTGCCTGAGTGGTTGCAAAGGGCATAAAGCTCATAAACAGGGCTCACAGTTTTGTCACTGGTAAAGTCCCCTAGGCTCATTTGCTGCAGTGGGAAGTCTACATCTACTGAAATTTTTGTGATGGTGCCTTGGGAGGTGGAGAATCAGTTTAGATGGAGAATGAGGATTGAGGGGAATCTTTGTATTGTCAACTTTTTGGTACTTTGTGTTTTCTGGCAACATCGGTCACACAATGGGGCATTCTCCAACTCTATCTCTTCTTCCTTGGTGAAAAGGTTGAAACAATTCCACAGAGAGACCTTCTCCCCAGAAAACTCTTACTTGGGGATGGGCAGGGACAGATCAAAAAAACCCTCAAAGGTCATGGAGCCATACCCACAGGCCTGGCACATGCAACAACTTTTCAACTGGCCCACAAAGAGGTCCACAATCTTGCTATCCTCTCGTTCCAGGTAATGCTTCCACATTAGGTTGGCTCAATCATCATCACTTAACTCAGGTTCTTTGAGCAGAGTCTCTCCTCTGAGAGGTGGAGAAGGAGCTGGATCATTGGCCAAGATTGGTGGAGCCCGGCAACCTTGTCTGTTGAGTTCAAGGTGTAGTCTTTCCATGAGGAGTCTCAGGAACTCTTGGGCATCCTGCTGGTTGTTTCCAGAGAAGAAGGGAATGTTTTTCTGGAAGACAGCTTGGAATTCAGTAGGATCCACAGCTTCACAGGAGTTAGGGTGCCAGAGGGCACCAAACACATCTGCAAAGGCTTCAGTAAGTTCTTGGTCCTGGCCCATTTCAGGCACCTCTTGACGGAAGTCTCTTTGTAGACAGAAGTCTCTAAGAGGCTGAGTGCTGCTCAAGCACTGTAGCATAGCATTCAAGAAGCATGTATTTCCTAGATTTTGGAGGCCAACATGACCAGAACCCAGAAGTAGTGTATGATGAGCAGATGTGGAATGGGCTAAGTTGGTCCAGAATGGGATGGGCAGAAACACAGTTGGGGGTGGTGAGCCAGGCAGGGGAACCCTATGATCTGCCTGAAGGGGATGAGGCCCCAAGGTCTGTCCTGATCCAAGTTCCAGTTGCTTGAGCCATTCATCAGTGGGACCTGGCAGGGGAGGAAATTGACATGGAGTTTGGCCCAGGGGCTGAGTTCCCGTGCTCCTTGCTGCAGGCCCACGGTACAAATTGTAGCTTAGATCTCAAGTGGGATTGGACATTGACAGGGGTTTTAAGGTCCTGCTCATGCAGTGCTGAGAATCCAGGGGCATTGGGGAAACCACAGGCTGGACCTGTCCCACCATGAGGTGGTGTGAAGGCCAAACAGGGCCAGGCTCTAGCTCAGGTTCACCCCCACCTTACTTCACACAAACCCCTGCCAGCCAGACAACAGCTATGGCCAGAGATGTTGCCCAGATAACTCCTTCTGCAAGGACCACTGCCATCTTTTTTGGTCCAAACCACTTCACTGTCTCTCACCAAATATGTTTTTCTTACTTTCAATGGTACCCACATGTCCAGATCCAAAATGAGACACATGGTTTAGCCACAGGTTTTTTTTCTTCCCAGGCTTATAATTTTATGAAACTAACCAAGAGGCTGCATCTGAAGTGGACTGGTCATTGATACAACTCCCCACCCTCCTGGGCAGGCTGGCTAACCAACTCTGGAGGAAGGTGGCTCCACAAGCCCTGCAGCTTGAGCTCCACACAGTGGGACTAAGTGGCTGCTGGCCAGACTCATGGCTCTTTCTTCTGGTGCTCTTGCTCCTGTTCCTCCCCTGGACCCATGTTAGTAGTCCTTGGCCTACGTAACCAGGAACTGCAGACCTGGGGCTTGGATCCCTTCCTCCTGGCTCATGCAGTGGCCATATCTGACTGCAGTGCCCCAGTTCCTATACTGGGGTTCTCCTTCCACAAATCTAGGGGCAGGCATATTCCCTATTTCACAGATAAGAAACACGACTGAGGTTCAGTGATTTACCCAATGTCCAAACCCCAAGTCCAGGATCCATATGGTACCTAATAAAGCAACAGATCCTGGGTATTTTCCAGATATGGGACAGAGAAAGACTGGACTTACCTTGCCAGCCTAGCTTGAGGCTATACTCAACATAGGGTGGTGGGATCTCATTATAGCTTACAAGACCTTTGTGTGATGGAAGCGCTTCATATGAGCAGCTATAAGAGCCAAAATGAGGGCTCTCTGGGTTCCTGGGATTACGGACATTATGGGAATTTCCACCTGTTCTCTGCATGGCCTGCAGTGTGAAGGGTTCTGTGCTCCTGGGCAGGTAGTCATCTTCAGATGCAGCATGATTCAGATGGCCCACATCCACTCCTGCTGGCTGAAGAGAACACAGTGAAGAAACATCCTTTACTGACCAGAAGAAACAAGGAGGAGGTTAAAATCTGTATTCAAGTCAATATAGCCACCACTGTGTTGTGGAGCATGTGGAGACCAGGCAGGAAGACAAGTGGGAATGGGAATAGGGGAATTGTCTAAGTCTCTTTTTCAGCTTTCCTGGATCCAGCATCTGGGGTAAGTCTCCTGTAAAATGCTCCTAGTGGCTGGGTCCACCCAGCCCTGAGGTCCATTGGGCATGGACAGCCCTGGCTGCAGACTGCATGGGCTATATGTGCCTCCAGCCTCACCATGCCCTGCCAGCCTCCCAGAGCTGATCAGGGGAATTATCATGTGGGCAGTCCTGTCCCTGAAAGGTGGGCTCGGGGCCATGGTGCATGCCCAGAAGCTTTCAGCACAGGTCACAAGCTGCAGTGGAGGTGAACAGCTCAGCTGCCTTCTCAGCCCTGGCCATACAAGCAGGCATTTCACAGTACTCAGTCCACCAATTGGCTTGTTGTACACATCTGAGCCTTCCACCTGACTCATCCTCTGCTGCATCATTCCTATTCTAGTTGAGACTCTGTGAATAAGGCTGTTGCAGGGAGTAGCACCACCCAGGCTTTCCTGCTCTGACCATCAGATGAGTCAAGATGCCAGTGCCTCAGTGCTTCCAGACTAGGGACTGTGCACTGACCAGGGCCCTGACTTGAGGTATGAGCCCAGACAGGATCCTTTGAGGGAGCTCCCAGCAGTGGAGATGTACTGACAGCTCTTGGGGTGTGGGCTTACACCTGTCCAAACAGTCTGCAGAGACATTCAAAACCCACTCACCTGGTGAATGCTAGCTCCA
This sequence comes from Callospermophilus lateralis, assembly GCF_048772815.1. NCBI lineage: Eukaryota > Metazoa > Chordata > Mammalia > Rodentia > Sciuridae > Callospermophilus > Callospermophilus lateralis. The sequence continues at coordinate 1,844,257 of NW_027512614.1, read as the reverse complement.
AGTCTCCTGGACTCAGCAGAGGATCTTGCTCTCTCCATGCCCCGTAGGAAGTGCTTGCGGGCCTCAGGGAAGGTATCTGTGACAGAGGAAATCAGACCAACGTGGCCCCAGCTGGTTCGGCATGGACCATCCCCATGCCCTTCAGTCACTCTGGGTCTTATTAGTCCTCCAGAGGACACAGGCTGTGATCCTCTAGAACATGATTCACCTCTGACACATCCTGTCATAGCACTGAGAGTTTGGAAGTCCCTCCTAAATACAGGGATTGCCCCAGTTGAAATCTACAGAGACCTCTTGATTTCTGCCTTCTCTCATTCACTTCCCCCTTTTACTGTACAATCCTGCTTAACCAGCTTGACCAGCACAGTGGGCAACATCAGTTTGAGGCCTGTGCAGCCCCCACAAGCCATACTAAAGACATGGGCACAGGTTTATATATGTGTGTTTTATCTTTCCTGCTGGAGGTGAATTCTGGGGTGGGGGCGGGGGCAGGAGCTTTTTTTCATAAACCTCTGCCTTAGTTCCAGGCCAGGGGCATGAGCACAGAGCTCCAAACCAGATGAGTCATCTCTGCCTCTGAGGATGCTGAATATGTGTCCTAATCTCAGGCCTCATATGAAGGGGAGATGAAGCTCTGTCCTGCCCAACTCTCCTAAGCAGCAGGTTTGAAGAAAGAAGGCTGTGCAGGTTCGCAGGTTCTCAGGCGGAGTGCCAATGGGAGGACCCGATACTGTTCCTGCATCAAGAAGATGAGGAGTGCACAGACCTGGAATGCACACAGGGAAAACCAGTGGCAGTGGAAGGAAGGACCTCAAAGAGAAATTCAGACTTAACCATAGAGAGGTAAGTGTCTCAGAAATTACCCTTAATTTCTCATGTTGTTGTATGAGTACTTCTAGGTTTGGCTGCAATCTGGGCTGAGGTAGATTTCCTTTTGAGTCTTTGGTTTAATTTACAAGTGAATGAAATGCTATGATTTGAGACACAACGAAGCCTGTGACACACTGCACTGTGGTTAACCAGGAGGGCCTGTTTCCTTCAGTGAGCAGAAACTTCTCCTAGAAACAGCTGGGGTGGCATGGAAGGCCTGCATCCCAAATGTCAGTGACCACAGGTGGATTAAAGTCTGCCTGGGGCCTGGGTGCTGAAGGCCAGCAAACTGTGAGTACCCTGTCCTTCCTCCCACTCCCTGACCTAGCTGGGGTTGACACTGACCTTGTGGAAGGAAGCTGCTGTCCACTGCAGGGAAGTCTCTGTGTCTGGGTATGGTGGCAGCAAAAGACAATGATCTATCCTTCTTCCTGACCACAGGGTCCTGCGAAGGACAGCTCTGCTGAGGTGTTTCTACCTGGCTTGTGTTGTGGGATTGGCATGGGGTAGCCATGACATTATTGCCTGAAGCAGCTGCTGCCATGGTGCTGTGGCATCTATCCATCATGAATTTCTTAAGGATTTGGAAGGCTGAGAGTGGTGTGATTCTGAGTGCTGTGCGGCAGGATGAATCCTCCCTATGTCTCTCAGGACATGTGAGAATGCCTGTGGTCTGGCTGTTGGAGGTCAGGTACTGGGAGAAACTGCCACTGAGACATCTGAAGTCCAGGCTATGCCTCTGAGGCTTGGACTGGATACAGAGGTCTTGAACATGACCACAGATCCAGCTAACACAGTGCCCACTGCCCTGGGAAAGCTTCTGGCTGGCCATGTCACTCCTCATTTGGAATAAAGTCCTTGAGTTTTGAGAGAAGCTGTCACTCCTGAAAGAGGAAGAAAGGAAGGTCAGAACTGACTCCAAAAAGGAATCAGGGGTTGTCAAAGCCCCATTCACCCCGTTGGACTGGAGGAAGCTGGCTGAGGCCTGGCAGCTTTGAAGTCTACCTGGGACATGTATTGCTCATCTGTGACTTTCTCTCAACCTAGGATACAACTGCAAACCCATGATTCAAAACATGTGGGATGTTTCTCCTGAATTGCACTCCAGTGCATCCACTAGCTGGACACTCAGCCAGTGTTTCCCTCACCATCCCATGAACCTTTGTTAAGCTGGGTCAGCCTACTCTGCATCCCAGCAGGTGTCTCTATGCCCCTCACACTGCCTGTTTGCTGAGAGAGGGTCAGTCTTCACTGCACCCCCAAAGGATGTCCACATTCATCTTATACTGCCTACTTGCTCACTGTGGTTGTATTCCCTGCAAACCAGCAGGTCTAGACACACCACTCACACTGCCAGATTGCTCACTGTGGCTGTCTTCCCTGAATCCCAGCAGGTTTAGACACCCCCTTCACACTGCTTGCTTGGTAGCTGTGACTCAGTGTTCCCTGCACTCCAGCAAGTCTAGACACAAACCTCACAATGACTTCTTGGTCACTGTGTTTGTCTTCTCTGCACCCCATGAGTTCTAGACCCATCCCTCACACTGCCTGCTTGCTCATAAACAGTCTTCTCTGCACCCCAGCAGGTCTATAAAGACCCCTCCCACTGCCTGCTTCATCACTGTGGCTGTCTTCCCTGCACCCCAGCAGGTTTAGACACAATCCTCACACTGCCTACTAGGTCAATGAGGATCAGTCTTCTGTGCACCTCAGCAGGTTTAGACACACCCCACACACTGCCTGCTTGTTCAATGTGGCTGCCTTCCATGCACCCCAACAGGTCTTGACACCCCAGTCCCACTGCTTGCTTGATCATGGCAGCTCAGTGTTCCCAGCACCACAGCAGGTTTAGACACACCCATCAAACTGCCTGCTTGCTCACTGTGTCTGTCTTCCCTGCAACCAAGCAGGCCTAGACACACCCCTCACACTGCCTGCTTTCTCACTGTGGCTCAGTGTCCCATGCACCCCAGCAGATCTAGACACACTCTACACACTGCATACTTGCTCACTGTCACTGTCTTCCCTGAACCCCAGTAGGTCTAGACACATCCCTAACATTGCCTGTTTGCTCACTAAGGGTCAGTCTTCCTTGCAGCACCCCAGCAGGTCTATACACACCCCTCATACTGCCTGCTTGCTCACTGTGGCTGTTTTCCCTGCACCACAGCAGGTCTAGACACATTCCTCACACTGCCTGCCTGCTCACTGTGGCTGTCTTCCCAGCACCACAGCAAATCTAGACACATCCCACACACTGCCTGCTTGGTCACTGTGGGTCAGTCTTCCCTGCATCTCAGCAGGTTTAGACACAACCCTCACACTGCCTGCTTGCTCACTGTAGCTGTCTTCCCATCACCACAGTATGTTTAGACACATCCCTCACACTGCCTTCTTGGTCACTGTGGCTCAGTCCTCCCTGCACCTCAGCAGGTTTAGACTCACCCCTCACATTGCCTGCTTTCTCACTGTGGCTCAGTGTTCTCTGCACCCCAGCAGGTCTAGACATATCCCACACATTTCCTGCTTTGTCATTGTGGCTGTCTTCCCTGCACCCCAGAAGGTCTAGACACACCTCCACACTGTCTGCTTGTGCACTGTGGCTGTCTTTCCTGCACCTCAGAATGTCTAGACACACCCCTCACACTGCCTGCTTGTTCACTGTGCCTGTCTTCTCTGCACCCCAACAAGTTTAGCAACCGCTCACACTGCCAGTTTGCTCACTAAGTGTCATTCTTCTTGAACCCCAGCAGGTCTAGACACGCCTGATTGCTCACTGTGGCTTTCTTCCCTGCACCTATCAGGTCTAGACACACCCCTGATACTGCCTGCTTGCTCACTGTGGCTGTCTTCCCAGCACCCCAGCAGGTCTAGACACACCGCTCACATTGTCTGCCTGCACACTGTGCTTGTCTTCCCTGTACTCCAGCAGGTCTAGAAACACCCGTCACACTGCCTGCTTGCACACAGTGGCTCAGTATTCCCTGCACCCCACCAGGAGTAGACACCCCTCACACTGCCTGCTTGGTAAATGTGGCTGTCTTCCCTGAACCCCAGCAGGTCTAGACACATCCCTAAAATTGCCTGCTTGCTCACTGTGGCTGTCTTCCCTGCACCCCATCAGGTCTAGACACACCCCTCACACTGTCTGCTTGCACACTGTGCTTGTCTTCCCTGTACCCTAGCAGGTCTAGAAACACCCCTCACATTGCCTGCTTGCTCACTGTGGCTCAGTATTCCCTGCACCTCACCAGGAGTAGACACCCCTCATACTACCTGCTTGGTAAATGTGGCTGTCTTCCCAGAACCCCAGCAGATCTACACACATCCCTCAAATTGCCTGCTTGCTAACTGTTGCTCAGTGTTCCCTGTACCCCAGCAGGTCTAGACACATCCCACACACCCTGCTTGCTCACTGTGGCTGTCTTCCCTGCACCCCATCAGGTCTGGACACCCCCCTCATATTGCCTGCTTGCTCACTGTGGCTCAATGTTCCCTGCACCCCAGCAGGACTAGATACACCCCTCACACTGCCTGCTTGCTCATTGTGGCTGTCTTCCCTGAACCCCAGCATGTCTAGACACACCTTCACACTGCCTGCTTGCTCACTGTGCATCAGCCTTCCCTGCACCCCAGCAGTTCTAGACACACCCCTCACACTTCCTGACACCCTTGCACCCCAGAAGGGTGTCCACACAACCTTCAAACTGCCTTCTTGCTACTGAGTGTCAGTCTTCCCTGCACCTCATCAGGTTTAGACACAACTCTCGCACTATCTGATTGCTGACTGTGGCTGTCTTTCCTGCACCCCAACAGGTCTAGACACACCCCTCACACTGACTGCTTTCTCACAAGCAGGCAGTGTGTGGGATGTGTCTAGACCCAGTAGGTCTAGACACACTGTCTTCTTGCTCACTGTGCATCATCCTTCTCTGAACCCCAGCAGGTTTAGAAACACCCCTCTCACTGTCATCTTTGCACTCCAGAAGGGTGTCCACACAACCCTCACACTGCAAGATTGCTCACTGTGGATCACTCTTTCCTGCACCATAGCAGGTTTCCCCTAGCCACTCACACTACCTGGTTGCTCTGTTAGACCACATGGAGGAGACACATTGGAAGGCAAATATTGAGAGGTTGAAAGCAACCTGATATGGTGTCAGAGAGCATCCAGCAAGCACTGCCACCTCTAAGTGTTCACAGGATCCAGCTCACAGGCTAGAATTCAGTACAATAGAAGATGTCTGAACCAAGCCACAGATCTGTTTTCTATCATGAGTTACTGTCTATGAAGAGGCATCCAGAGGGATAAATACGTTTGGTAAGAGATTGATTACCTCTCTCCCAGAAGCAGGAGTCAGAGGCCTCAGATCAATATCCTCCAGTGTGCTACACAAATTGTCTTATTATCAACATGGGTTGTCACAGGACCCAGTCACTGTTGAATATATTTATGTGATAAAATGTGATAGGAAAATTTAGGATTTTCCTACTTATAAATAACTACAACTTATTAAAGTTCCTGTTTATTATTTCTCAACTACACAATATTTGAGAAGATGTTCCACTTATGTTCTCATTGTCTTCATCTTTATACACTCATTTAAAAATATTTCTCTGGTGATAACTCTTAGAACATTCTTAATTTGCCCATTCTTTCACTTTTTGTGGAATTTTGGATTTAGACACCTACTTTTTAAGGTTGATGTGATTTGGTTGTTACAGATGGACAAACATATAAATATGTAATAATAACTATATACAAAAACTGTAACAAATACAATATTTTGAGAAAGTAGGTAAATACTAAGTTTATTTTACTCCTTTTTGAACACTAACAGCTGCATGAGATATGAAATGTGAAATGTAAAATCCTTCTTAAACAGTTAAAATATGTTCTCCAATAACTTTTTGCTCACTTGCCCCATGGAGACACTGTGCTTCTGTAACTTATAATGATAAAATTCTGAAATTGGAATTTGGCTATCATGTTACTCTTTATCTCTCCTTGTTCCGAATGAATATATTCACCTTCTTCAACTCTGCCTTGTATAACGTGATTTCTCACTATGAGCTTTATTGGCCAGCCCTTTGTGGTCCTATGGAAACTGATAAAAGTCATTTCTTGCGTCTAGAAACTCAATCGTGGGTGGCAGACAAATCAGTACTACGTTGTAATAGGATTACACTTTTATGTTAATATAGAGCTGTTATGAACTATTTTACATAATTTGCTATTTGGGGGGACATAATCTTTAAGAATAAAATCACTTATGAGCAGTGCTGAGAGTAGATGCCCTAAGCAGGAATGGTACAAGTTATTTTTCCTCTTAGCCCCAGATTTTCTTCCATCTTTTTTTTTTTTGTACTAATGAGACAATTCTTTGAGAACATGATAAAACAAATCACATGAAAGTATAAGATACAAATATGTACATTAATGAGGGCCTGAGAAGACCACTGTAGATAAATCTCGGGAAATATCTTGCAGGCAAAATATTTGTTTGCAATATTTTGCAACAAAAAGTTAACTAAACTGGGCATGGTGGTACAATGCCTGTAATCCCAGCATCTCGGAAGGCTAAGGCAGGAGGATCTTGAGTTCAAAGTCAGTATCAGCAAAAGCGAGGTGTTAAGCAACTCCGTGAGACCATGTTTCTAAATAAAACACAAAATAGAACTGGGGATGTGGCTTAATGGTTAAGTGCCCCAGAGTTCAATTCCTGGTACCCCTCCCCAAAAATGTTAACACATATAGTGATGTGGACCACATAGAGTGCCAAGTGTAAGAAAGGGTGGAGAAATACTTGCCAGACTTTCATTTCTTTCCTATAGTTTTGTTTAATACACAACTGAATTATTAAAAGTTTAATTTCTTCATAAGAAACTTAGAGGCTTCTTGGTTTTAAGAAATAAAGGTAATTATTAATCAATTCCAAAAACCTCACATAATAACTTATAGATAATATATGTCATTAACATTACTGGGGAACAAAAGGCCTAGCTTGTGATTTTAATAATCTATTTAAAATGTTTTCCTCTAAATATAGAAGTAACATACGTTCATTCAAAGTTCAGTTATTTCATAATCCTGATATCTAGTAAATATTTGTTTTAATATATTTTAAGTTTTTATTGTGCATTCTGCATAGAGAAAATAAATTTTTATCATTTTTTATTATTCATAATATATTATAATGTGATTTTTAACAAATTTGAAAATATATAATGATAACCATTAAGTTTCTTAAAATATTGTTGTTGATCTATTTTTGTTAAAATAAAAGGTGTTTCATGAAATAAATTACTAGACTATTTTTAAAACCAATCTTTTAATGGTTGACTGGTTTATTACATGGTTTAACCATTATAAGGGCATAGTGTACATTCTTACACATACAAATGAATGCATATTAGAGAATCAATTTACTTTTAAGCAGGAACTAAGAATTTAAAATAGAAAAGTATATCTTATTATATGAGAGAAAAATTTATGAGAGAAAAATTATTGTATCTTAGATACTACTTTACATACTTAAGAAAATATAAAATCGACATGCCTCGTGTACATGATATTTTTGTATTTTTATCTCAGAAACAGATTTTCAATAAAAGATAGAGAAAAATGTCTCAAACATTTAAAAAAAATAAAATTGGCTCATTAAAACTATTTACTGACTTAATTTCTGAACTACACAATGTGTAAGGGCTATTTTTCCTTTAATTATTATCACAATTTAGCAAAACAACATGGGAAGAAGGGAGACTTGGTTTCTGGCTCACTGTAGGGGTACACTGCAACTCAGGTTAGGAGGCCCCCTGGTCTGTGAACAAGTTCCCTGCCTGTCACCACCTCACAGCTTTTGCAAAGCTCTACTTGCTTGTAGCTATAAAGTGAGAAGCTGCCATTGCCTTTTTAGCCTTTGTCTTCTATTAAAAAAAATAGCCAAGTAAACATTTTGAAGCCAGACTCCGGAAGTTGCTTATACAGAAAGAGTGTGAAACAAAATATTTCACCGAAGGAAGCCTCTTTCCAGTCTATGTACTCACATGTGTGAGACCTTGATAACACAGAATTTCTATGGCTTCAGTATCTTCAATGCTAAGAAATCTGAAAGGCATATTCTGTTCTAGTTGTCTTGAAAAGACTGGTTAATTTTTTTCTCCTGCTTTGTTCTCTGTTGCCTTTGGAAATTCTTAGTACAGATGATAAAGAATGGCTGCCTTTGCCTAAATCTCTTCCAGTGTTAGCACCAGAGGCCATACTCAGCTCTTTCTTTAGTCTGTAAATTACCACATACTGGCATTGCCTGATTTGCCTACATAATCTGTTAAAACGTCAGTTATAGTGTCAGAAACTTTCTCTTACAGCTATATGACCAAGAAAATAAAAATCTTAAAGCTTCATTATTTGTATCATGAAATAGGGGCAGGAAGTTTAAATAACTGACAATTAAATGAATCAAATCCAAAAAAAGATCTTGATTTTCCCCCTTGTAAAATATAGTAAACACACATACACATGTGTGTATATGTGTGGGGGATATGTGCTGCAAGCATGTAATTAATTTGTTTTCAGGACTTAAATATCTACTTTACTTTACTAGCATTCATTTCCCCCACTCATCTCCTATTCCCCACTACCAAGCACAGCATCACAAACTTTTGATGAATTGCTGCTTAAAGACTGAATAATTCACAAGAATTTGTGAATTAAGTTTTGAATCTCTCTCTCTCTCCTTTTTTTTACCCAAGAAGCATTAAGTCAGTTGTTTGTTATAATAGTTAATAGAAATCAAGAAGAAATAGAACTGCAGCCTTACTTTCAGCTAGTTTTTTGGCTAAGAAATGATTTCACTTAGTGTATTTCTCATGTGATTTTAATATTTTTCCTTCTACAATACCTCAAACTCAATGGAGGAGAATAAAAATTATTATGTGTGTCATATTTAATTGCATTTGCATATTACTAAACATGGATACACCCCACACTCCTTAAAACATACTTTTTGAAACAGAGTGGTTTTCCATCTGTAGGTTTCTTAGCAAAAATATACATGAAATACAAGAATGTTTGTAATTCTGCATGTATTTGAAAGCAGAGTTCTTCAATAAAGCTGATTTTATAAGACTGCACTAAAACACCAGAACAGTGTCAAGTATATCTTATAATAGTAAATGTAAATGGTTTTACCTGTAGTAAAAACAAAAAGTGAAAAATGAAAATCTAAAGAAATATCAAAGTAAGAAAACAAGTTTATAGACAAAATTGTTACTTTTTTCCATTTGAACACTGTTTTCAATGTTATCCAAATTATCCAAACACCATTATAATTTGACAGAATATATAAGTATTGTCAGAATTCCAATAAATGATGATGTTAAGTACCCCAATTATGATGGGTCAGTATTTATAGATTTCCTTCTCAAAAGAAACAACAATCAGTCATATCCTGTTTTTTTTTGTATCAAAATTGCAATTTATATTTCTCTATTAAACAACAGATTTTCATCACTTTTGCAGCAGCATAACATTTGAGATAAAGAAGGATTGAGAAGTTTAGAGTTCAGGAAACTATGTCCTTAGATATTTGATAATACATTCCAATCATTTTCTTCATACAGAACAAAGTAAATTTACTAATGTGAAACATTTAGACCTAGACTGATTTTGGGAAAATTCAGCAAAGGAATATTAACTTTGATTTCTTCTTAAGCTCACAATGTTTGAGTAACACATTACTTAAAATTCAATTGCTAGCCCAGTATGGTGGCTCATGCCTGTATTTCCAGCCTCTCAGGATGCTGAAGCAAGAGGATCATGAGTTCAAAGCCAGCCTCAACAAAAGCAAGGCACTAAACAACTCAGTGAGACCCTGTTTCTAAATAATATACAAAAAATAGGACTGGGGATATGGCTCAGTAGTGGAGTGCCCTTTAATCCAATCCTGGATACCCCCTCCACAAAAAAATGAATTGCTTTTTAATCTTCATTTTATATGTGAGGAAAACAGCCATAGAATGATTACATATTGCACAGCCTATACTGTACCACCAGGTATAAGAAATTGAGCCCCTTTGAGCTTCAGCTCAAATTCTTTTCTCTGCCCAAATTTAAAGAAAATCTTTATTTCTTCATTCTTCTTATAGCAGAAAACACAGGGGCCCTTGAGTGACTTGGAAAATGATGCAAGCACAATCACAATTAGCAAATTCTATCTCATTTTCTATGGTTTCTTTTTCATAGGGAATACTACTTTACAAAACTCATCAGCAGACTAAAGAAGGATCAAAAGTCAATCTCTGGATTAAGTCATCTCTGTGTGGATGTGGCCAAAGCAGCTGAATTTATCTCTGTGAGTCAGTACAAGCAAATCAATATTCCATGGTTACAGTTTCTATTTTTACTTAATTCTCCTTACTAAATGTACCTTATTAATTATTTGGATACAAGGGGATGGATGTGTGGCTGGGTCCAATCAGAACTTTTAAGAAAGGGAGGAAGGAAGAAAGGTAGGAAGGAAGGAATGGAAAACATAGAGGGGTTGTGGAAACTAGGAAAGATTTCTATTCCTTTTTAAATAGATGGCTACTAATATGAGTTCTATTGAAATTTTTCTAAATCTGAACTGACAAATTTAAAAGTCCATGAAAGTTATGTCAAATTGATATAACACATACAGAGTACAAATTCTTTGACTTTAGAAAATTAAAATCATAGTTAATTTCTCATAATTTATTTCAATAAATAAGAATGATCCCAAAGATTAATTCAGTTAAGGAATAAAAAGTGAATACCACTTTTTTAAAATATTTTTTTAAACATGGACACAATGTCTTTACTTGATTTATTTTATTTATTTTTATGTGGTGTTGAGGATCAAACCTAGTGCCTCATGTGTGTGAGGCAAGTGCTGTACTGCTGAGCTATAACCCCAACCCCGTGTGCATACCACTTTTAAATGACAACATTGATAATGTTAGCAATGCCACAGATGTGTTTAATAATAGAAAATCAATGGTTAATAAACAGCTGGGTATAGTAAAGATATTGGCAAGGCTCAGAGTGATTTGGCTGTCAATCACAGTACTGAGCTGTCTCGGTGTGTATGATTCTTCCTGGAAAGAAACAAAGTGCCCCTTGAGGAATCCTTAAGCTTTGGAGTGGATAGTGATTTCTAGGATAGCAATGGGAATAAGTAGAAGCTTTTACTTTTGTCACTTTACTCAATTTTCTCAATCACATGGAGTTACTTATTTAGAACAAAGATTAATTTGGATTATAAAAAATCAACTTTGCTTTTCCAGTCTGATTTTATTCACTCAAGCATCAAAAGACATAATTTCTTCCTGTTACCAAACATCATAACATATGTTAAAAAATGTTTATTTTTGCTCAAATGCATGCAATTAAATATTAATGTATATACAATGTTTGTGTCAGAATAAATTGATCTATAATGGTAAAACTTTTGGAAAATAATGGAAAGTGGTTGGCAAGGATTTGATCTATGATGCCTTTGATCCTTGAACCTAATGTCGCCTGATTTGTATTTAGAGAAAGCAAAATCATGTTATCCATCTTTGACTGCACCCGCACAAAATCTGCTTTATTTATTAACTTAATAAGTTTTCTAAAATGATAATTAAGATATTTCGGGTACCCTTGATCTACAAATGTGGTATAATAGAGTAACAAAAAAAAACCCCTGCGATACTGCACAGGTCTTGTTCTTGATAAAAGGGTTATGTAGATCAATTTTTCCCATCCCTGTTCCTTCTTCTCTGCTGTGCCACCTACAGTAACAGCATTCCCTGCATGTTGTCCTTGTCCTTATCTTTTAGACATCAACATCTGTTAGCAGATACCCCATTTGCACTGCACTACAAATGACTTAGAACAGGTTTGATCATTGCCTTTCAAGTTAATTGTGAAATTTCAAGCATTGATGGATCATTTTAATGGGTAATTGCAAGAACTATTTAGTCTAAGCTATAGTTGAGGTTTGAAGATAGGATTCGGGAATTACATTAATAGGAACTCAGCAAAAAGTGTCCACAATAAATGGAAAATTGAAGGGAATGAGAAGAAAGAACATAAGCAGGTCCAGAATTGCATAATAAATTTAAAAATGATTATATAAGAGAAGAATGGAGCAAATCCAGCCACATCCCCTTATGAAGATACACATACCTAGAGACATATTATTTGTGTATCTTCTCTTTTGATAAATAGTGCTGGATACATTTAGTAATACAAACTGAACCTAACAGTCTTGAATTCTCAGTAAAATAATGTGAAGTTAGCATTTTTGAGCTATTCAACTTCTTAAAAATAGGAATTCCAAATATTCTTGTCATCTTGACATTTTCTGTAAAACTTAGAGTTGAGTGTCACCATGGCCCTAAGATTATCTTAAAGTGATGCTGTATGTTTTCTTATCTACTGGTGTAAAAACATAGAAGCAAGTGTGATATTTAGAATTATTTATATGACCTTTCTTTACCATTGGTTTTGAATCCCCCAGGGAGTTTAAAGTAAAGAATTCCTAAGAGGAGTGTACCAACTGAATTTCATCCTTAAACACATAGTTATCCACGAGTAAAAATTTTCTCTCTGTTGTTTATTATAGTTAGAGAATGAATTTTTTTTCAATTCTTTATACCATAGACTAAGAATTCAAGATTTTTTTCTCTAATCAATTATTCACTTAAAAAAAAACTGCAGCTGATAAGAAACTGGAGCCTGATTCCACCACCCTAGAGAGATTCAGGTCCTGCCAAAGTGGTTAGGTATGACCAGTCCTCATGTTGGTAGACATGTTTCCTGTAAATAATTGTGCATGAGGGTACAGATAAAAAGATCACCCATATCCAGGAGCCAATAGAGCATGGCAGCACCACTCAGAGATCACCTCAATAAAATCTGTTTGTTTGTTATAAACTGAGTGGCAGGATAACTATGAACCAGTCTGAACACCTTCACTTGTCAATCTTGAATTGGAGAATAAATAAAAGGTACATTGGCTCCCTTGACTTGACATAGTGTGGGGTTTTCATGTTGAACTTTGAATGTAAATGATGCCCAATATTTGCCCTGGCAGGAGGAAACACTGCTCAAACGATTTAATTTTGAAAAAAGAAAAGTAATTTATAGAGTGTGGATATATATATATATATATATATATATATATATATATATATATATATGCATATATGTAACATTGAAGAATTTTAAAACTTAATAATTGTTGTAGACAGTCAATGTGTTTTAATATCAATGTCTTTCCAGACTACTCTCTTTACAGTACACAATTTAGAGATAGCAAAAAATATTTTTTCTTTCTTAAAAATCTAAAAGATGTCACATTTTTTGAGTATATGAGCTATTTCACAAACCTGGATATACACATGATGCAATACAGGTTTTGACAATTCTGAAAATCCCTCCTTTCTCTTTCGGTGATCTATGAAATATCAGGTATCATAAGAACTTCTAATAACTGCACTCAGTGAATAAAATGAGTATAGTGTCCAATGGCTAATTGAAAGCAATCCACAACCCAACTCATGTATAAACAAATATTGTCTAACTGGTGTGTGTGTGTGTGTGTGTGTGTGTGTGTGTGTGTGTGTGTGTTTGTGTGTGTGTGGTGCTGAGTGATGAACCTAGTGTTTTGGACATACTAAGTGCACATTTTACCACTTAGCTTCTACCCCAACCCCTAGCTTGTGATTTGAAATTTAAAAATGCCAAATATCTGATATTAACATTTAAATGAAAATGTATGAAACATATGCAAATATTGAATTTTAGACAAATAGCTATCTTGCTCATAGCCTGCATGATCCAATACTACAGAAAATTATGCTATAGATTTATGAGGTATTAAACTTGACCTAGCATACAGCTTTTGAGGTTTATTTGGTTTTTCAAATTGCAGTCAGTATAATTTTTCTAAAGCAAACTTATAGAATTTCAATTTACTGTATTCCTAGTTAAAAATGTAAACAAAAAAGTAAAGCTGTTTAATTCTCTGCTCTTTATCCACAGAATATTTGGAAAATATAAGGTGACCAAAAATCATAATAACTACTGATGACTAAATTTGAAAAAAATATTGTTTGAATGGATAATCATATATTTTTGCAGTAGGACTTGCCAGAAGAATATGATCAATTGAAAAGCTTCTTAATATGGAAATAGAAAAATAATTATAAGTAGAACCATAGACAAGCATTATAATCTTTGATGACCCTGTGACTAATATTCATTCTGTTTTTTTTTCTCATTTTTTATCAATCTGATAAACTTTTATAATCAATTTAAGAATTAAAATTTATTGATCAAAAACATAAGTTTAATATGGCAGTGCACATCTAGAAAGCATTGACATTATAGGCATTTGTAACATTGATCTTAGTTGTATTTTGCTTATCAAAAAAAAATCTCTCAGGAGGTGACATCTTGATATTTTATGGGAAAAAGTGATGTAACTGAGGGAAAATGAAGCACAGAATACATGTTGAATGAAAATTTATCGACATGGTCGATCCTAAGTTTTTAGAGAACATCATTATCCAGTTCCATAGGACACCAAGTTTCTGTGTTACCCCAAAATAAAACAAAGAGTGGGTCACAAAGTCATATATATGGGTAGCTTAGATTGAATTTACCTCAGCTCTGAGGGAACCCTAGACACATGAATTTATTACATCCTTATTATGTACATAGATGTTTACAATAAATCTTTTTATAGTAAAATTTCACAAGTATTTCCCTCATATATAACATATATGACAAAAACTCAGGGTAACAAAAAATAGTTTACAGGGCCATTTTGAAAATGAAAATGGGAAAAACATTTAAATGAAATCTCAAATTTATCTTTTGCAGAATGCTTCAGGCTTGTTCATCATTTGGACTCTATCCAACTACTTCCAGGAGACTAAAATTATAAATGCTCACAGTTGATAATTACATGATAGAAAACATCATCATTAAAAATATAAAGAAAAAATTGAGTAGGTAATATGTCACTTAATATTATAATGGTTCTGATATTTTTATTAAAGTCATCATAAAATTGACATGTTCTTTCTTAATGACAGGCATGACCTTATGTAGTAAAAAGACTATTTTGAATATTCAACAACTTCTTAAATCATCAGAATAAATCAAAAGGTTGGCTTACCTTGGGAATAAATTATAGGAGGAATTCATACTTGGGGCCATTAAATGTCATTTAAAATTTCTTAAAGAAATACTTTCAGGTGAGATAATTTAAATTTTGTTAAAGAAACTTGAAATACATGCACAATTAATTCAAGGTGAATGTAGAGAAGAAATCATGAAGAACTGTGGGGAAAATGATACCCATGAAATGCAAGTTTCTTTGTCAAATCACAAAAAAGATTCCATTCGAGAAATAAAAAGATGTTTATGGACTGGTGTTGTGGCTCAGATGTAGAGCACTTGCCTAGTATGTGTGTGGCACTCTGTTCCATCCTCAACATCACATAAAAATAAATTAATTAATTAAGCTGTCCATCTACAATGAAAAATATTTTTTAAAAAAGACATTTGTAATGGAAAAGGTAGTCATAGCTTACATTCCCTTTCCAGATTATCTATCACAATTTGTCTTATCTTTCAGGAAAACCTAACTTCTGTTTCCTAGTGTGGTCTTCATGGTGTGGTCTTTCTATGTGTATGATTTATTTCACACTTTTCTTCCCAACTGGGGCTCTGTAGTTCTTCCATCTTTCACATTGACTGTGTGTCTACCTGTCCTTATGATCTAAATGTAAGTAACATAACCCCAAGTATTCATCCATAATCTTTCTGCCTAGAATTAACTTTCTTCTCTCCTGTGCATCTACAAAGTTTCCAACTCACATTAAAGTACTACTGCATGTCCCCAGATGCTCATTTGCACAATTGGGTTCTTTCTGGTTCACAGACTCCCTGATTTGCATTGTATCCCTCATAGCACCCCAAGAACATAACACAGCTCCACATTAAAAATTAGCTGTCCAATTCAACACAAGGCCAGCAGGTCCAGTCCATAGTTATAGAGCTTGCTGTTGACTAGGTTAGAGTCTCAAGGTTTCAGGTTTACTGTGTTTAAAAAATTAAATATGTAGACAGTTAAAAAGCAACAAACATACAGTTAAAGTCCATTTAAAATTTTAAAGATCTTAAATACTTGAAGACCTCTAATGCAAATCAGAAATTTAAAAGGCATGTGTGGCATGGCATTCCTCTAATTTAGGAAAACGAGCTTTGTAAGTAAACTTAATAGGATTCATTTAGAGCAAATGAGAATCTATCTAACAGTTTACTTATCAATAACCTTGATATCGATAACATGGTGATTATAACTGTATAAACTACAAGTCAAAAGCCATTTTATATGCTCTGTGTTTATTACATAACTTAGTATTTGTGATATTATCCATTTTTGTTCTCAGGAAAGCCATTATCATGATCTCCATGATAAAAATGAAAAAAAAAGGTCAAGAGTATAGAATTTTTTGGAAACTTTATAATCCTCAAACAATTATTTAACATTTTGTTTGTATAACTATGATGTTAAAAGATACATAGTGAGATATTATTGATATAAGGCATTTAATGGAAAATATCTTACAAGTCTTAATAAAAGTTACTTTATATTTTAATTGCATACATTAGATTTTAATATATGCTACTTTTGGTTGCTGCTTTATTTGTTACCAGCTCTACAAAGTACATATTCATGAATCCAATTGTGTATGTCTGTGCATTCCAGTATTTATTCTGGACAATACTGTTTATTCCTTTACACCTCTTAAAAGAAGAAAGAAATGAAAGAAGGAAGAAAGGGAAAAGGAAGGAAAATGTGGGAGAAAGAAAGGAAGGAAAGAAGGAAAGGAAAAAGTGGTTGAAAGAAGGATGAGAGGGAGGAAACAATAAATGCTTTTTAGGGTACGATCAAATGACAATGATATATAAGAAAGAATTTCTGATGGTAATTAACCAAACATTGACCAGCAAACAAGTAAGAATGCTATATAAAAGCCAGTTAGAGGGCTGGGGCTGTAGCTCAGTGGTGGAGCGCTTGCCTCACATGTGTGAGGTACTGGGTTCAATTCTCAGCAACATATCGGTAAATAAAACTATTGTGTCCATCTACAACTAAAATCATATATTTTTTAAAAAGCCAGTAAGAAAGGACTCTCTTAGCAATAATTGCTAGTAACTCTGATATCAATAACATTACTATTATAACAGTATTAACTATATATAATCCTATACATTAGCATACACTAACAGTACCATAAATCTTACAGCTTGTATGGGTCAGGTATACTGAACTATTTAATAGCTATTCTAAATATAAAAAGACTGAGGGCTATATCATGTTTTATGTAATGTTATGTGAGTTTTATCAATATGTTATTATAGTCACTATTCATTAGTCAAATCACAGAAAATCACTGAATGCTGGTAGTGACAAGGGTGCTACATCCCTGAAGGAAACAAATACACAGGAAGTGTCACAGTATTTATGTTTCTTTGCTGTGGGTGATCCAGTTCTAATTTGGACATTGAACAGAAAACACATTCTTTATAAATTTCATTAGAAATTGGCCTCCTCAAAATCTCCATCATCATCACAACACTGGCAAAGACAGTACTAAGCAGTTAGCACAGTGAGAATAGCAATCTTGATATTAAAAATTCAGAGAGGCAAAGGGTTGCTGCATGGTGCAAATATCTATCTTTAAACCTAAATAGAGAAGAGAAATCCCCGAGACAATAAATGAGCATCACAGCACACATGGAATTGTCACATTGATCTAGATTCAGCCAGAGAAGAAATTGTTCATGCATCTGCACGGTTTTCTTCAAATGCTTACTGAAATGGTACATATTGAAGTACATGTTGCACATTATTCTTTGTAAAATGCAGATTTAGTCATTTTTTAAAGAACATTTTTGGGTTTTATAAAGTTCAACACTGAAAAAAATTTTTTTTTTCAAGAAAAGATACCTGGAATTGGGTCTAGTGCTATAGATCAGTGGTAGAGCACTTGCCTCAAACATGTGAGGCACTGGGTTCGATCCTCAACACCATGTAAAAATAAACAAAATAAATAAGTAAAGATATTGTGTTCATCTACAACTAAAAAAAAATTAAAGAAAAGATGCCTGGAATTTAGGAATTATATTACCTAGTAGAATTAAGAATCCAGTTCTGAAAGTGGGCAAAAGAGGATAAAGTACGCCATTTATAAGTATGTCAAAATATGATTTCCACCACGTGTAAATTCATGTTAAACATAAGAGCTCATGTAAATCTTTAACTCTTCGAATCTAGATAAATTGCCTCAGAATAGAAATTTTCAAATGTTCTTATTTTTCAGAAACTCATTGACCTTAGTGCTATGACATATTTTCCCAGCTGACCATAAAATGATATTTCAATTTCCTTTGATCTGTATCTCTGAAACTTCTGCTTTAGTGCTTTCTGATTTCATACCTTCATAATAATGTTCCCGTTTTGTCCACAAACTTTGGCAATCCCCCCAATCTCTCTATATACTATCTTCCTCAAGCCTCCAGCCTTATTTCAATCAACAATATCTACAGGGAATTTTCAGTAAATCTTAGTTCACAAACAACAAAGTGTTCTTCCTTATTTAGTCCATCTGCAGTGGCAAATAGCATAAACATTCCCCAGTTTTATATACATTGTGAATTTTTCCAAACTTCAGTCATTCAATTATTTATCTAACAATTATGTTTTACCTGTATATCACTATTATCATGATGATGTGATTAGATAGCACATGATCCCTATGATAAAATTATTTTCATATATGCACAGAGGTTATAATTATATTTGACATGTAATGAGTTCTCAGGATACATCAATTTAATAAGAAAGTGGACAGATTAAGGCATGAATTCACAGATGTAGTAAAATTCTGTGAAACAAACACAATGATAGTAGATCTTGTCACTATACTATTACCTTCTTCAGGATTCTTTTAAAAGGTGTACATCTTTTTAAAAATTTTTAAAATAATAAACAAATACAAACATTTACTAAACCAATATGAAGTCTTTCCTTTCTCAGTTTATTGTTATTCAAAATGTGGTCTTGGGAAACAGCAGTTCAAGCATGGTACAGTGAGTCTTTTTTGAAATGAAGAAACTCAAACTCCCTTCTAGGTTTATTAACACACAATATTTGGTTTAAACACACGCCAAAGTGATTCATATGCATCTGTAAATCTGAGAGGTTCTGTCCTAAATGTAATCAGAAGGATAAGAAAAACTAAAGATACATAAAATAATTGAATAAAAGAATATTTATTTCTTACTATATGACCCAATTTTACTTAATTCTAATTTTTCTTATTCACTACTGGAAGTTGAACCCAGAGGCAATTTAAATCTGAACTACATTCCACACCTTTCTTTCTTTCCTTCTCTTTCTCTCTTTCTTTCTTTTCTATTTCTTTCTTTCTTTCTTTCTTTCTTTCTTTCTTTCTTTCTTTCTTATACAGGTTCTAAGTTGCTGGGGGTCTCTCTTAGGCTAGCCTTAAATTTATGATCCTCCTCCTTCAGCCCCTTATATTGCTAGGATTATAGGTATGCACCACCTCACAAGGCTAATGTTACTTAATTTTAAATTAGTGTTACTAATAAAAG
This sequence comes from Callospermophilus lateralis, assembly GCF_048772815.1. NCBI lineage: Eukaryota > Metazoa > Chordata > Mammalia > Rodentia > Sciuridae > Callospermophilus > Callospermophilus lateralis. The sequence continues at coordinate 1,824,681 of NW_027512614.1, read as the reverse complement.
ACTTTGCAATGACAAAAAAATGTTCTATATATACTTATCAATACTCTATTCGCAAGGTATATGTGGCTACTGGTAATTTTAAGAAACCAAAATGAACTTTCGTTCAATTTTAGATTCATTTTTAATCAGCTACACATGTCCAATCGTTGCTATGTTGGAGAATATAAGTGTATTTAATCAAGGTACTAACAGCTAAACTTTGGGGAACATGTTTAGGCTCATCTAAGGACATTGTAAAATGGAGAATTACATAATAATATTGTAAGAAAATATCTAAGAAAAATATCTAAGAAAACTCAGGAATAAAAAACCCTGTTCATTCAAGTTATTATACTATGTATTTTATAAACAAGTTAATACACTTATGATAACATTTCTGAATAACAAATGAGACAGACCAAAATTTAACAGAAAACAAAAATGATTAGACTCTGTAGTCTTTTCCAAATCCCATCACAATACTAACAAACAAATAAATATGATATTCAGAAGAAACAAGAAAAAAATTTAAAAGTGACACACACACATACAGAGAGAGAGAGAGAGAGAGAGAGAGAGAGAGAGAGAGAGAGAGAGAAATAACTAACAGAGTAATCCCCAAATATTGACTTTTATGAAGTGGGAGTGGTGAAATTCAGGAGTCGTTGTAATCATACCATAGATGACATTAAAGAAAGAAAATAGGCATTATTTAATCTCCTTTTGAAAACAATGATAAATGAGAGGTTATAAGCAGGAAGTTCAAAAAATTATACACAAAACATATAGATACCAATGTTTTCAAGCTCTCTCTATTGAGCCAGGTGACTCTTAACCTTATCCACCATCACCCATGGCCCAGTCTCAGGAGAAGCCTCAGTGTTTACTCCCTATAAGGGGTAAAATAGAGTCCTGAACACTAGACATAGCTGAGCACAGGTGCAATTAGTGCATTCTGAAAAAAAGAAATTAAGAAAAAATTTACATTCTAAAACCTGAGCCTGCCTATGTTTGGTCCAATAAGCTCACAGAACTGCCACTACTTAGCTTTTGACCCTGTAGTGAAGGAACAGAAAAGACTGTTTTGGTTAGTAGAAACAGCCAACATAAGTAAATAAAAATAAAATCACAAAGGAATAATTCACATTAAAAGACTTATGGAAATCTTCATGAAGGTAAAACAAAACAAAATAAAACAAAACAAACAAACAAACAAACAAAAAATAACAGATGAGAAGTAGAGGCCAAAAGATAAGAAAATGCAAATAAAAAAAAATCCTAATAATAGTAATTCCAGAAAGAGGACAAAAAATAGAACCCAAAAAGACCATCAAGGACATAATTTTTTAGAAGCAAAGACATGCATATCCAGATGAAGAAAAGTTCCCATTAAGCTTCCTGCACAGTGGAAACATAGACCAGCACCATGAAGACTAGGAATTTTCAACACCAGTGTGGGTTCTCCTGAAACCGCTGTTGACCGGTGACGAGTTCTTGCTTCCCCAATGTTGAAGAATAACACCAGAAAGCACACACCGAGGCAAGGTCAGAGTAGAAATTAGAAATTTATTAAAGGACAGCAGAAAAGACTTCTCCCGGAGGAAGAAGGGGACCCAAGAGGTGGAATCCTTGGAAGTGCGATTGTTTCCCCTTTTTATAGTTTTGGTGATGGAATGTAGGTTGGAAGAGGGGTGGGACACAGGTGGGCCAAAGAAGTAATCTGGTCAGGAAGGACTTCTGAGTCAGCACCTTCAAGTTTGCTGGGGGCTGTTCCCTGGGCTCCATTAACATTTCTTTGAGGTGGACTTTGGCCTAGGGCCTTTTCAGGACTTCATTAACATTCCATGAGTTGTCCTGCGTTTTCCCTGAATCATTCCCAGCATGGCCTCCATTTTAGATTTCACTCGATATTAGACCCAATTTACCTCACTACACTGATTACCTAACTTTAAATCTGGCTTCATTCCCCCCTCTAATTTGGGAACTCCTTACTGCTGTAAGGAAGGGGGGCGAAGAAAATCTTTCTGGCTTCTTCAGGCTGAAAAGGGATGGTGTGGGGCAAGCAGTTTGGAGTCCCCCTTTAAAAATCGGGTCTATCGAGTGGGTCCATGATAGAAGTCTGATTGAGAAGTAATAGACTGGAGGGCCATTTGAGTGATGGGTGGTCTATAAGAGAAACAAGAATTCATTAGTACTGGAACCAGATTGATGCAGCAATAAATCCCATAGCACAGGAATATGCCAATGAGTATGATGGCAAAGACAAAGACTAACAATGTTTTCCACCAGGAAGTACCAAGAACCAGGAGCTAAGATATTATTTCCATGACAAAGTTGCTGAGAACATGGCTTCTATCTGAGCATGTAAATCTTTAAGGATATTTGTCACATTGCCAGAATTGTCAGGGATATAAACACAACATTTAACTTTTAGGGTTACAGATGTCCTTTTCCTTAAGATACAGTTTAATAACTTAATGTCATCTGACTTGCAAAATCCTTTTACTAGTATGACCTCTGTGTCTAATAGAGAAATATTTAATTCTGTTACTTAGGGCTGGATAACTATACTAGCAAATAAAGGCCTTGAACTAAAAACTACTCTGGCAGTTCCTTTTGATAGTTATCAGGCATTCCTGTCTGAGAATCTCTTTTGAAGCCTCCAGTTTACTTATTTATGGAAATTACATTTAACTATTATTTTATTTAAAAGTGCCCAGGAATAGCTGTGTTTTGGCTTTGACTGTCTTTGCTAAGTGTTTAAGATGAAGCAAGTCAAACTGACTTTTGTTTCCATCTATTGTTAACAGTCAGCTGAGTTTCCTCGGGAGTCCTCGGGAACTTACAGCAGCTTCTCAGATCTGCTAGTGCCATTTGCGCTAGGATGGGTCCAGGCCTTGCTTGACCATGTGGCTTCCCTCGGAAGCATCAGGCATGTCTCCCTTTTCTGATGACCCTCCTCTTCACAGCAAATGCACTGATTGGCTTTCTGTACTCCACTGGTCTCATTAATCTTCCTGATCGGGAGGTTATGTGGCCTAGAGTTGCAAAGCTCTTTGGAAAAGTCCCCTATCCCCTGACTCAGACTGACTCAGAGGACAAGAGCCAAATTTTTAATTTTAAAACTTAATCTTAAACATCCAGCAAATAAGTTTTAACAGCCTTATATTAAGAGCACTGGGCTTTAATGTCTATCTCTCTATCCTGTAGGTGATAACTCCTTATCTTACATTAACCCAGGTTGTGAGTTCTTAAAGCAGTACCTCTGCAAAACAGGTAATCTTTAGACCATCTAAAAGCAAACTACAAAACAAAATTAACTAGGGTAAAAACATATTTAGTTCATGTAATAGCTACCTTGAAGTTTGGCAGAGTTATACATTATAATCCCCTGTTTGAGATCCTAGTAATCTTGACAAAAAACAACTTTTGGGCACAACTTTAAATGTACTGAAATCTGGCCTACTTCTTCCATACTCACTTTCACATGCAGTTAGATGAGACATAGAGCCTTATCTCAAGTAAAGTGGGGCTCTTCATAGATCTTAAATACTGTAGTTCTGAAACTGATCTTTGCTTTTTAAACATTATTTTACAAAGCCTACATAAATTGTTGTGAACTTGAGCAAACATAACATAATATCACATCTAAAACATGAATTAAAGAAAGGCTGAAAGCTTCTAACCTTTTGTAGAAAAGTAGCAAAGTACTTTTTTGTTTTACAGTAAAACCTTTACACAGATTAAGCCCTCATTAACTTAAAAATACACTTGTTGTATCTCAGTGTACAAAGGTAACATAGAACTGTACATATCTTATTGATAACAAGCCCAGTTATAGAACACAAATGATTTAATTATATCTCCAACATGTCTTTCTTTTAAGCCTAAAATTACCATACAACTTTAGAACACAGCTTGATATAATGCTCTTTCTAAAGCTTCTACCTAACAGACTTGTATACCTGGAAGATGTGAACTCATTAATAGCACCAATTACATTGATGTTTTTATATTAACCAAGTTTAGCTTTTAAAGAGATAACATAGCTCAATTCTCTAAAACAATAGCACTTGTTTAACCAGCTGTTTAATTTCTTTAAGATTACTTGCTCAAAAACTTACACTTATAAGCAACTTACACAGACCTTCTTTATATCATTTACTTAAACTCTTTTAATTACTTAATCATATAGACTCTTATCCAGAAACACATTTTCCCTCTATGAAATCCATACCTAGAACCTTCTAGTTTCTTTTTTATCTGTTAACCTCCTTCTGTTCACATTTTGAAACAATACTTGTAAATTTTGAATTTAATCAGATTATTTTATACACATCAACATTTTGTTATGTTTTATTTTTGAACACCTAGAAAAACTTATAATAAGCTTAATTTTAAAGACATCTTTACTTTCATCTGTTTACCTAATTTATTGAGCCATTTGAATCACGTGAATCAAAGATATTTGGATCCATTTTTAAAATTTTTCATGAGCGCTCCTCATCTGTCAATTGGCATATCACTGCATGATATAGGGACAAACACACAGACATACTGACATACAACACGTAACATGAGTGTAACACAACACAATAGTAAAGGCCTTGTTGCTTTCTTAGGTGATATCTCATTGCAATGTTTAAAAAACTCCATAGTTGGTCAAAAATAGAACTTATCAGAAAAACATTAACTTGTCTGTATGATCAAAATCATGAGCTCAAAAAAAATACAGAATCTAAGAAAAAAGCAAAAGTCCTAGAAAAAATTGACCGGCCTGTAATTACTCTTTGGTTTAATCTAGTTTGAGTTCCCATAAAAAGACACTTTTACCCTTTTTTTTCTTGGGTCTCAGATCTGTCTCCTACTGAGTGCTCCAGGCTTCTTCTATTTGCATATCAATTTAAGTCCTGGCTGAGGTCTGGAAGAAACTGGAAAAACTGAAATTTTGAGCACAAACCTCATGCCTAAGGCATTTTAGCCATAAATCATAATTTCCAGGTTTGGATGTTGAAAATTATGATACAAGTTTAAGATACAATTAATAAAATTTCATTCCTTTTACATTCTCCTACACTAGAAAAACTTGCTCACACAAAACTGAAAATAGGATCTTACTTAATAATATAAAGCTACCATCAGAAAAGATCCCTTCAGGATCATTAAGCCACTTTCTTTGTTCTGAAGTTTCTAAAGTAGTACTAAGTTACATTAAATCACCTGAAAAAATTTTAAAAGAGAACTACACACTACCATGTATATCCAAAATTATGCTTTAAAAATTTCCAAGACTGTTGCTATTCAATGTTATTTCAATAAGCCAGACCAACGTCCCAATCCTACATTTTCTTTTCCTGAATCTTACACACTAAGGGGAACAGATACCAAATCATAATTTACTATCCTTGCCCAAATTAATGCACTGGCACACCTAATGAAATCTTTTCAGGCTACCCAGTTCAAAATTGATGAAGAAATAAAACTGAATGATTGGGAGTTACTTGCCAACTTGGAAGTAGAGTTCTTTTAATTTTCTATCCTAAGTATCTAAGTTCTCTGGCATGAATTATCTGAAATCACAAACTAAATAATTACCTAACCCTAACTTTTTACTGCAAGATTGTGCAATGCTTCAAACTCATTTAGATACCAGATGTTACAATGAAACATCATCTTTTAGACACACATTTAGCCTAGATTATCCCCAAGAAACAATCAGACAACTAGATAAGAAAATATCTCTCCAGGTTTTGAACTTCCATTTAATTATGACTCCTATCAGTGGCACCATAGATTCCCCCAGGAGTGGACCAGATGTTTTCACATAGGGGCAACTATAGGTGTAAAATTAAGGGTCTCAGTGTGACTGACTTTACTGCATTCAGGTGGAGTAATCCTTGCAGTGCAGGGAAAGAATGAGGAAATTCCCCAGAGTGAAGATGGCTCTGGCAGCTGCTGAGAAATCCTCAGTTTCCCCTTTACTTATAGGATTAGCACCTTTGGATAGACCCAATTTCAGGCAATCTGGCATATCTCCTAACTTTCCAGTAGAGTCAGTTTTTATCTGCCTTAGGTCTTGAAGGGGGAAGAGGGTATGTACTTTGATCTGCTCAAATTTTTCTCTTGATTCTTTTCCTCAGTGAGTCCAAGATTTTCTCTCCTCATAGCAGATATCATAGCTAAGTCTACTTTACACTGTAAAGTAGTAGCATAATTTAGGATTTTTCCTTAGAGCAACGAAAATCTGAACATACAGCACCTCACACCATTTCCTTCTTGTAAATTTTATCAAACTGTCCCAGTTTTTTAATACGCAGGCTAGTGGTGCACCTGGCATATTGGAGAGAGAGAAGCTCCCGTCTGAGTGAGAAGAAAACAGGACTCAGGCGCCCACGCTGCGCCAGAGAAAACTGTTCTCATTAGAGACGTCTCCCTAGGTTTGAGCTTCCTAAATAGTCCAGAAAACCCGTCTCTCACCTTGCTTTGCCAAGGGGTTTCTGGTCCCCTTTAGCAAAGTGCTAGGGTCTCAGTTTGCCCTGTGCCAGAGACCCTGGGAGGATTCAGACTTAAGGGCATTACTGCTTACCCTCCCGGCCACTAAAATCCCATTGTAAAAGAGAAACATGTTCTCTTTTGTTGCCTTTGCTCTGTAGACTAGCAGATTACCTGAGGAGTTGATTCTAAAAATGCCTCTCTAGCAGTTTAAGGAACTCAGCACATTTTAAACATTGGGCGGTAAAACAGACTATTGAAAGTTACCTATGCACCTGAGGGAACCTGGGCAGATTTTACTAATTATCTCATGCCTTTCTCAGTCTCAACCTGAATTGCTAACATTTCTGACCTGTGAAGGAAGGGAAGCATCCAGGAGGGATTGGATGCGGGGTTTGGAGTGTTGCGTAGCCCATACGGAGGCAAATGTGATTGGGGCTTTCCCTCAGTGCCATTCATCTACTGATCACCCTAGATACCCCTGGGGGCTGTCGGGAGGGGGCTCAAGAGAAATGAACCTTAAGAATCATCTGAGAGTAGCCCAGACCGGAATTACGCAGTTGTTCCAAACTCCTTCCCCCACCTCCACGCATCCGAGGCAGATCGGGATTCGCGACACCGTGTACTCACGCCAATTGCTCTCCGGGCCCAGACAGAAAAGTTGGAAGCGGCTTTGGCAGAACCCAACATGCCTGCTCTGTATTGAACAGGTGATTAAGAGCTGCCTAGGCTGAGAAACCTCTCACCTGAGTCTTGAAGAGTGGCGGCTGCACTAGTTGCGTTTAAGTAGCCGTCGGGTGCCCACCTTACCCTCCAGAGAGAAAGAAAGAGAAAGATACACCTCAAACAGACATGGGGTGCATGCACGTACCTCGGTGTAGAATCTCGGTATGGGACCTCCAATATGAAACCACTGTTGACCAGTGAGTTCTTGCTTCCCCAATGTTGAAGAATAACACCAGAAAGCACACACCGAGGCAAGGTCAGAGTAGAAATTAGAAATTTATTAAAGGACAGCAGAAAAGACTTCTCCCAGAGGAAGAAGGGGACCCAAGAGGTGGAATCCGAAGCCAGATTTAAAGTTAGGTAGTCAGTGTAGTGAGGTAAATTGGGTCTCATATCGAGTGAAATCTAAAATGGAGGCCATGCTGGGAATGACTCAGGGAAAACGCAGGACAACTCATGGAATGTTAATGAAGTCCTGAAAAGGCCCTAGGCCAAAGTCCACCTCAAAGAAATGTTAATGGAGCCCAGGAAACAGCCCCCAGCAAACTTGAAGGTGCTGACTCAGAAGTCCTTCCTGACCAGATTACTTCTTTGGCCCACCTGTGTTTCACCCCTCTTCCAACCTACATTCCATCACCAAAACTATAAAAAGGGGAAACAACCGCACTTCCAAGGATTCCACCTCTTCCCCAACCAGTGGGAACTCTCCTGGAGTCCCACAAGAGCTTCAAAGTAGCAGGCCTAGGCAGACAGCAGGGGTCTAATCCCCAATTGAATGCTAATCTTAACATAATCATTATCATCTCAATGGCTTGCTGGGGTCACCTTTCAACCAAAAATGCCATGCTTCCTTCCTACTTGGCTATGGCTCTCAGCAATTATTAAAACACTGTCATTTGGTGCTAGAATACTAAAAAAATAATCAAACTAGATTAGTGTGGTTCAGAAGGCCCAAGGAGAACTTCATTAAGACTATACAATTTTTAAAAATAGAAGATATATTGAGATGCGACTTACACTAGAGGGGAGACTGAGGCTGTATCAACAATAAATAACAGCATGTCTCCAAATAACCTCAAAATTCACGATTTTTATTCAATTGAGGAAAACCAAGGTAGTATGAAGAAAAGTAATCTCATGGCTCAGTTACGAAAGCATTGTTGCAGCCCGATGATGTATGCTTTTTATAAATGGAAGAAAAGTACTCAAGAAGATTTTTAAGTGGATGCAGGTTGATCTTTTCTAATCTCAAAATGTGAACTTCAAAATCTCATACTTTTTGAATGCCAGTGAGATGCCACCAGCAGGATATTTCACACCTGACCTCATGACAATTCACAGTCAAAATGCAGGTGTGCAAAAGACACTTTAAAAATTATCCTCAAGTCACTGCATAAAATGTATATGAAACAATTATGCTTTGTGTTCAGATTGAGTCCCTTAACAAAGATATTTCATTCTGTATGTGCAATGACTTCAAAATATATACATGTTTTAAATCCAAAACTTGTAACACTTCTGATCCAAAAAATTTGGATAAGGGATACTCAGCCTGTACCAGTGAGCAGAGAAAAGGGGTGACATTAAGAAGAATAGCAGACAAGTTGGGTGGAGGATCCCTTTGTCTCTCAGTCTTGTAGAACCTCTTGACTGGATGAATTCACATTTAAATGGGCAACTCATGCAAATGACAAATTGACAAAACAAGTGAAAAGCTAAGTATTAAACAGATAAAGATATGGTAAAATATTTCCATATCAATTTGAAAATACCCTAATTTTAATTTAGGACTTTCTCTTGGTTTCCCACTAGGCAATGTCCTAGGCACTAGACACAATATTAAATAAAACATCCCAAATCACTGACTTTGCAGTTTGTCTTCTCTGCACAGATTGGAAAATATAAAACCAAATCAGCCTTCTGATTTCTAAGTCCAGATTTTAGAATTTTCAGAAGATTCAAGACATTTGTGTGATTTCTTACCCTGTGACTTTCCCTCGGATGCCACCCCCAATCTACTTCGATACAGTCCTTCACAATTCATATTTTCTGTTTCTAATGCTAGAAACAGTCAAAACAGGTGTTCCAAGAGGCTTATTTGTTTCAATCTGGGGGAAAATGCCATCTAAGCAGAGATCTTCTCCATCACTGTCTTTAAGTCCTCACCCCAAACCTGGTCATTCTCTCATCTTTCACTATTTTTTCTTCCTAGAAATTCTAATGACAACTTAATAGGATATGCACTTATTTATCCTTATGTTTATTGTCAATGTTTCCTAAGCTAAGATGTATGGGAGCAGGAAGTGAAATGTACTCTGGCTGTTTCTAATTTCATGGTGCCTACAAAACTACGAACTTAATCCAGAGGCTCAGTAGTACTTATACCTGGAGGAAAGAAGAAAAATCACATAGGAGAAAGTAAGATGATGGATTGCAAAAAATAAGCTTTTATTTTATCATGTCTGCACTGTGTGTGTGTTTGTACATGTCTGTGTTTTAGTGGGGATTTAATGTAGGGATGTTCTACTATGTGCTATACCCCTGGTCCTGCTTTATTAAAAAAAAAAAAAGAAACTAAAAAACCAAAAACGTTATTTTAACTTCTAATTATTAATCAATACTTAGACCATTTTTAGAGACTGCAAATTTAGGTGAATGCTTGAATGCAATTACACTTAAAATACCAGTGACTCAGGAGGTTAAAGCAGAAGAATTCCAAGTTCAAGGCCAGCCTCAGAAACTTAAGGTGACCCTGTCTCAAGATAAAACAAAGTGCTGGGGATGTAGCTCAGCTGTAGAGCTTCACTTGGATCAATCATCTGTACAATAAAAGAATCAAAGACTGGTATTTTACATAGCTTTAGAAACAAAAATTAGTGCTCAAAATTGATTATTGAACTAGAATATTATCCAGATAGGAAAACAGATACATAAACCTGAGAGGTCAGAGTTTTTCATAGCCTTGGCCATTCTTTTCAAGGTTCTTGACATATTTATTTATTGAGCACACTTTTTTTATATACATTTATTAAAAAATAAATAAATAAATAAAATTTTCAATGCTCCCTGTACCTCATAATGAGATTTTGACACAGTGTAACAAAGTGGTATAGAAAAAAGGTCTAGACAACACTGAAATCCTTCTTTCCACATTACTCTTTGGGGAAGAAAAAGGTGTTAAGAGGTGATGAATAATAACCACCAGATGAGTCACTTCCTGACATTGTTGTCTTGCATGATTTACTTGAATATAACCTTTCAGGTGACCTTTGCTTTTTTTGTTTTTCCTTCCTAACTCCCCAAAGGAGAGGATATTTTCTACTGTGGTCGTTATATTTTATGTATCAGAGTTTAGGCAAATTGACCAGAACTTTGCCTTCCACCATTTGCAAGGCTACAGGTAAAACAGATGCCCTTCAGTATCTGATGTAACACTTTGAGCTATAAACAGATAAATCTGAGCACCCATTCTTTTCAGATGCACCCTGCCATTACTTAAATATGAAGTAAGAGATGGTAGTTTTTCTCTTGATAGAGCCTAGTTCCCATGAAAATCAGCAGTGAACGTGATAAACTGGCTATTACAAAATACAGGCTCCATCTTAACAGAAATACAAGCTACTTTTATACTGTTATTTATTGGGCAGACCAAGCGTATAAACTCTAGCACATCCCAAAATGTGCTTAGGAAACTAGCAGTGCTGCTACAGCATAGCAGACAGCTGAAAGATGCTAACAGGATTAAAGGGTTAAAAAAAATAGGCCAAATAGATAAGAGTTAAATTGAAAACCTTTCTGCCAAAGATATCTCGGGTATGCATAGGGGGTGGGCAGCTGCACAAAGCCAGTGACCCAGATAGAAAGGAAAGGAGAACAGGGGGATGATTTCTCACTAATCTTAAGAGCACTGGGTGGGATTTAAGTGATGAGTATATATGAAACTGCAAAGCAAGCACATAAAATATAATTTGTTTCTATGCTGGGAAAGGGAGGGGACTGCAGGTGGGCACTGTGAAAATCTGTATCATGCAACAACGTAAGCCTGATGGAAATCATTTCAGAAAAGCGTATGATTGCTGCAACCAATTTGAAGTTGGAAGTAAAATATGATTAATCTGTGTCTGGGAGTTCCTGCACTAGCTCCATCCCAGGTGGCATGCTTTCTTTTCCCAACCCGAGAGTCATGCAGAGCCTTTAGGGCAATATGTTGATAGAAATAGCATTCCAGAGCAAGAAGTTGATAAAAATTACTATTTTCAAAAATTTGTAGCAGTTTTTAGGGTTGTTCCCTTGTAGAAAATAAAAGGTTATTTGCCTAGGACATTCTTGTCTGCTACCTTGAACACCCAGGATGACATCACCCCCTCACTGAGTCTCAGTCTTCACAGTTACTTCCTTATTTCTCTTTATTCTGAGGCTGAAGTTGATGATAAATGTTTCCATTGTATGGAAGAAGTTCTATGGCAATTGCAGAAGCAAAAAAGTAAACATTTCAAGGCTACATAGACATATACAGTTCTAGCCTCTGTTGGGTCATGTCTCTTTATATACCACAGACCCAAATCGTATCATCAAGTCCCAAATCAAGGAGATAAATACCTTATGATGTAATAGGAGGCCTGGCAAAGTCACACAACCAAGTGAATAAATATATGAGGAGTGCTAGTCTTCAATACATCTGAAAAGATTGGGAGCTCCTTCCCTTCTTTGCGAGTGCATCTCCAGAAAGGGCTTTTTTTGTTCTTCATTGCATTTGGAAGCATAATGTAACTACCCCTGTGATCTTTATCAAGTAGAAGCAAGGCATACATGAGGGTGTCAAAAAAAGGGGGAGGGTATTTATTTAGGTTTTCTCCACTTAATAGTTTTCTGGATCTTAGTATTTAAGAATCATCTTTTGTCTTCTGCTTGTGCCTGCATTTTCATAGAACAAATTTGTCATTATAAAAATAGACCAGTAAAAACAATCAAGAAAAACTCCCCTTCCATTGTTTAATAATTTAAACTGCAGCTGTCTGAACATCACCAAAGCTCAGGTTTTTAAGGAAGCCCTCATGCCACCACCCTCCAGCATCCTCCTTTCCTGTGTCTATCTTTGGGGTTTGGGATTTATGGCATCACTAGTGATGATTATTTCCAATGTTAGGGATCCATGCACACCTCTGGGATAGTATCAAATTTTGTATGTGTTTCATCTACTTGTTTAATGCTCCCAAAGACATATACCATACCAGAGGCTGCGTCAAACCTCCCACAGCAGCCAATTGTAAGAGAAATACAGGTAAATCTGAACTATTTCTAAAAGAAACAGATAAGACTTTTTTGGTAAGCTTGGCCTTCAAATTTTTTTCCATAGGTTAGAATGTAATGAATAATACCATGTTATAATCAGAATAAAGCAGAGGATAATTAGTACAATAAAGTCTTGGTTAAACTGCTGAGAGCCATAGCCAAGTAGGAATGACACGTGGTATTTTGGGTTAAAAGGTGACCCTGCTCAGGGATTGGAGTGGCTCCGGGTTTAGGGTGGATCCTGCTGAGAATAGGGGGACTCCAGGATTAGGGTGGATCCTGATGGGATTAGGGCATATCCTGCTGCCTCAGGCACCCGCTCCTTTGGAATTCCCATTGAGTTCTCCAGGGGTTCTGAGAGAATTGGTACGCAGAGCCTGCAGAGCCCGGTGGAGGGAGTGTATTCCCAGGTAGTGTGTGTAGAGTGTTGGTGAGAATTCAGGAATAAAAAGTTGCTGTTTGAATCTGCAAGGTTTTTGTGGTGGCTCGGTTATTTTGTGCCCAGCCAGACTGCAGCATTCAACCACTTTGGATTGCTCAAAATGATTGCATTTCATCATGTTGACAACAGAATCATGTGTAAACCCCCTCATTGATAAGACAGTTTACTTTCATGGGAAAAAAATGCATGTCTTTTTCTTGATATTTTCTCATTCTTTCACTCCTAGATGATAACATCTTCACAGACTGGAACTTAGGAATCAAAGTGCCTTATGTATTTATCCTTGACCCACCTATATCAAGATTCATCTGACTGGTACAGAACTGCAAATGCCATGGGGGTCAAATGGAAATTTCTTTTGGTCACAGTGAGAAAATAGCTGTTAACTGACACAGAACTAGATTGTTCCAGTTTAGAAAAATCTGTGCTTCTCAGCTATTTTTACTATTGACAGGGTATGGTTAGCAGTCATTCCCCATTTAACACCTAAGCCACTACTTATCTAAATGAGTCACCATGTGGAAAAATGACAGAGCATTCCGGATGCATTATTTAGAACTCTCCCCGCTGCAAGTGATAGAAAATCAACTTAAAAGTATCTTAAAGGAGAAATGGCCTTTATCGACTCACAAAACAAAAAGTAAAGCCAGATCTGACTTCAAGCACGTTGGATGCAGAGGTTCCAAAGATCTCATCAGGAACTATGCTTTTTATCTCAGGGGTCTGTTTTCATCTGTGGTGCCTTATTCCTCAGCCACAGCGAAGCGACAAGGTACCTGCCAGCAGGTTCCTGTTAGCTCATTTTTTTATCAGCCACTTTAGGAGCAAAGAAAATGTTTCTTTCTTGTGAAACAGATTCAACTTAAGCCCGAGAAATACAACCTGTTTGTGAGGATCAGTTTGCCATGAGTTGCAGGGCATCTTTGAACTTACAGTGAATTGGCCAAATATATTTCACCTCTTGACAGGATGTTGCTGTGACCCACAGCAAAAGGAACAGAGAAGGTGAGAAAACATACTTCTCAAGAGAAAAAGCAGTTTTAAAAAAAAAAAAAAATAGAGTATTCTACCAAATCTAAACCAATGGCAACAAACTATAACAAGCCCACTTTCTGCAGGTTTATCTACAATAAAGTTAATCCCCTTTTCTGCACTAGGAAAAAGTGATTGATAGTTCCCTCATTTTATGAACTTGCACAGGCTTCAGTAACTAATATTCCAAAGGTCAAGAGTGTTAAAGGATTCAACAAAACCAGTCCAATTAGCAAATTTGTCTGTGACACCAATATGTTGATTAGAGATATTTGTCAATGGTTTTAGGCATGTTAAGTGAATAGCCTAATAGGAAACCCTGCAATGTTTCAAATAAATTATTTGCAAAGTTAAGTTGCAAAATATAAAAAAATAGCATACGTATTTTTACTTGCACCTGAAAAAGTATTAAATTTATTTTCCTTAACAGCTTTGTACAAAGACAGAGATAGTTATTGTTTCTCTTTCCTGATGCCTATTACAATATATATCTTTTGAAAGTAGTTTTTAGAGACATGTTGACATGTTGAGTTTCATTAATATCAGAACCTAATTCTAGTAAGTAAAATAAATATAAAAATCCCAATATATCACATTAAAATAAAACCATTCTACAAGTAAAAATTGAAGGTTGTACTTATTGCTGATTTTAAGGTACTTATTAGAATTCTCATCATTATTAATCACCAGTGACTTTTGCTTAAGGTTTACACAGATGAAATGCCACTAAATTAAATGATAGTATAATCCTATTGATAAAATTTTATATATATTACTTATGTTCAATCTACAAAAAACAAATGATAGGAGATATAGAACAATTATTTAAAATGGTTAAATTAATCAAAGTTCAAATACTCAGATTTATTTATGAAAAACAATAAAGAATTCTTGAAAAATATAAACTAAGACTATACAACATTTTAACCTTGACATAATTCATTGTATCTACATTTAAAAAAAAATTTTATTTGTGCTTCTTGAAGGGAAACATATCTGTACTTGTTCTTTTGATCACAATTACTCTTTAGCTTGAAAAATATAAGTCAAATTATTTTATATAAAATGCTATATAATTCATCAAATATTAAATCTCATGTGACACACATTCTTACTTAATTTAAAGATCAATTAAGTATAACAATAATTTTTTTACATTTTCACATGGAAGATTTTGTAACTTCTGTGATTATGCTAAATTTTGACCCATGATGACTATATTATATCAACTATTTTAAAAATTTCAATTAAAAATCTTGAAAAAAGATTGCCTAAGGAAACTCTGAGTCTTATAAAGATAAATCAGTTTGGGCACTTTTGTACTGTTTTTAGCATGAAAGTCAAGGGAGAATAAGACAGAAAATATCAACTCCAAATATATATATATATATATATATAAATTACAACACATCTTAGGAACCATATATAAATGTTTTGAATACAGGTATTCATTATTGTTCTACAAAGGATTTCATTTAAATATACTTACAAAATTGTAGAATACATATGTATGTATACATGTGTGTACATGCATTTATATGTACATATTCTATGAGAAAACTAAGAATCTGTGTGATTTTTGAGACTATTAGGTTTGACACATTTGAACAAATATTATATTTACCTTGTTTTGTGTCAAACAAGGTAAATATAATATACAAAACCAAGGACACAGTATGCTTTTTGAGTGAAAACAAAATTATACATACAAAAGGAATGGACTGGAAAATTGATAAGCAACATCTCCCCCCCCCCCGGGGTCGGGTAGGCAAAGGCTTATAAAACTCTTGATCCTACCCATCAGCCCTATATTCAGTCAGATCACTTCAATAAATCCTTCCACAACAAGGTATCAAATGAAACTCCTACTTTCTTAGTGTTTAGTCTAAATCCCAAAAATGAGAATAAAATTGTCAAATGCCTCACATTCATAAAAGAAGCTAAAGCAAAGACAGTTCCAAAGGCCAACTGCTGGAAGTGGTCCATTAGCTACTAGCAGGTTGTCTTGAGACAGATTGTTCTTGGAGATGGATGTCAGTAGGTAGAACATATTTAGAGAAGCTACTGTTGATCTTGAGTCATAAAAGATACCCAGGTTACACCTGAAATGCCAAGTTAGGGTTAGTGGGATTCAACAAGCCCCTGGCAGCCTTAAAGGCTCATAGATGATTCCAGAATGCAGCCAACTCAGAGACACTACCAGTGCTTCACTCTTGCTTTCTCAAGTGAAAAAAAAAGGCTTAGGGAAGATTGAGAAAGACCACTAGTGTATTAGAGAGTTCAGGGTTGAGAGAAATTAGTACTGAAGAACCCTTGAAAAATCTTCAAAGGAGGGAGTGCGGGAGTGCAACCCATAAAAAATCCGCCTTTTTTCCTTAACCTGTCACTACAGGTCCAACTACAGAAGGACAAAAAAACGACTATTGGTTAGTAGAAGTTGGGTGTTAGGTGGGATGAAAAAGAAGAAATGAACTATGCTCTTCTTCCTAATTAGCTTTCAATAAGGTCATACCTTTGAAGAAAGAGAAGATTGGAATCAAAAGAAAAGTATTGACAATGGACCTCCTTGGAATACCACAAATGGGACTCACTTGATCTGCTGAAGTTTTGACACAAAGGCTAGATGCTTTCAATGGAGCTTGTAGGAAAAGAGTGCAATAGAAACAAGTTAAACTTTTCTTGTATAAAAATAGTTTATTGGTGCATCATAATTATACAAAACGATGGGGTTCATTGTGCCACATTCCATGTGTAATGGACTAAAACCATTACCTTTGAGAATTTCATTTCAAATGAGAATTCGATCACTGTTTTTTCCCAGGATTAAGTTTTGACCTTCCTTTCAATAATTATGACACTTAAATCTTAAATTACTATGTATCAGACAACTGTAAGACTAAATGCTAAATTCATAGGAGACAAATTTGATTACATTTACATGTGTACATGGCTTGTCTACCATTGCGATATGAATTCCTTACATATAAAAGAATTATAAGGTCATAATTATTACTACTGATTTTTGTTGTAGTGTTCATTATTACAAATTATTATTATTTGTCTCATATCACTCATGCATGGCACTCATAAGTGTTCCAAAAAATTTATTAAGTGGTTAGATAAATAAAGAAAAATGTAAGTATTAATTAAGGTTAGATTCACTGGCACTGTGGAAATAACCACATATTTATTACTAAATAGTAGAGCTTATACTTTGTAGTCTATGTATTTTTTCTAATCAAAAGTACCAAGGCCTAATTTCTATTTCTTCACTCTAGTGAAGAATGACTTTTTTATGTTTCTTATCCTAACCTATTTTTTCCCCAATCTTTAAACTACAAACAGTCACACATACTCTCAAACATATATTCTTACACATTATAGGCTGCAAGGAGAGGTAAAACTAAAAGACAAAATGAACAAACAAAAACTTCACCTAGGAGGAGCCTGATGAAATAACTCAAGCTGTGAGAAACTTTGGCAAGCTGTGCAGAAGGACTGTGAGGTATCTTTTCTTCCTCTGTACTTTTCTTGAGAACTGACCTTCCTCCACATTTCTCCCCTTGACTTAACCTCCTCAGGCAGTGAAGCAAGGGTGAGTTTCCTGCTCCTCTGTGAATAGCTTGCTATGCTAGGGAGGAGGGATTAGGATGTGGCCTTTCCATAGTCCACACTGCTAATGGGTAAATCTGTCTAATCCTGGGATTTCTTATATGAAAAATTCTCCCTAGCTGCTGATAGAACCTATGTTTTCCAAAACAAATCATATTTGAAATGGATGTGGTAATTTGGTTCCAATTTCTTACTCTTGAATCTATTCTTAGTCAAGTCATGAGAGAGGTTATTTGTTGTGTTTCTTTCAAAAATCTCAATAATAATCTTTGTTTTTCTCCTCAGTGATTAGGTCAGATCTTGAAAGTTCATTCCTGAACATTTTTGTTTGTTTTCTCATATTTACCTTCTCTCAGCATTACTTTTACCATTGATTATTATTAACATGTTATTTATTACAATGAAAATAAAGCCCTTGATCCCAATCTCTTCTAATATCTAGGCTTTTGTTCAATTTGTGCTGTAAAACAATAAAATCAAATTTATCTTTCCAAAAGACAAATCTTTTTATCTTACATTTTGATGAAAAATCTATTGGTATTAGTTGCCTTTAGGGAAAAAAAAACAATAACAAACAAAAAAAAACTGGCTTTTCAGATCCTTCCAAGCTGAATTCACCCAGCTTCCCAGGGTTTCACCCTTCCTCATCCTCTCTGCATTGACCAAATGTGCCTGACAAAGTACAATGTGCCCACTTTATCTCCCACAATTTTTCTACATTTTCATCTTTTGTTATATTAATCATACACTTCAAAAACTTCCTGTTCTTTAAACAAATGCTCATTTGTATTAATCGGCTTTCCATCAATGGGACAAATACCTAAGACAAAGAACATAAAGGTATAAAAATGTATTGTGGCTCATAGTTTCAGAGATTTCCATCTTTCAGTTCATGGTTGACTGGCTCCATTGATTTTGGCTTGTGGTGAGGCAGAACAGTGTGGTGCAAGTGTGTGGTGAAAGAGAGCTGCTCATCTGTAAGGAGAGAGGGAGGGTGTTGGGGCAGGGGGGAGAGAGAGAGAGTGAGTGAGAGAGAGAGAGAGAGAGAGAGAGAGAGAGAGATGCCAGAGATAAGAAATACCAAGGCCATTGCAGGGTATGCCCACAGTGATCAATTTCCCAAAACTCGGTCCCATCTCCTGAGTTTTCTGCCAGGTCACATTATTGTCATTAAATTATTAATACATCAAACAATGAATCCATTGATGAGGCTAGTTTCCATGATGCAATCAATTTACAAAAGCTGCACCTGTGAACATTGCTGCAGGGAACCAAGGCTTCTACACACAAAGTTTGGAGAAAATTCCAGATTTAAAACATAACACCACTCTAAAAAGCTCACCCAAATTGGAATAAGTTGTTCCTGGTTATTTAATCAGACACTAATCTATGTATTGCTCTGAAGAGTTTTTTTTAGATATGTTTCTCATCTATAATCCATTGACTTTAAGGGAAAGAGATTCCCCTCCATGATTTTAGTGTTGAAGTTAAGAGCAAAAATGTAGATTGCCTGGAGAGGAAGAAATTTTACCTGAAACTATAGAATCAACTCCTGCTGGAGTTTCTAGTTGCCTGAAGTCCTATTTATTTCAGGTTCACTAGGTCCCATTATCACATAAAGCAATCCTTTATTCCCCTCTGCATCACTATCTGTCCCTCTCTTAGTCATTCTCTGTCTATATATGGATACTTCAAGACACCTGCATGAAAGTATACAGTCATGTGATGTGTAACAATGATTCAGTCAATGATGGAAAACATGCATGGCCAAAGTCCCATAAGATCACATCATCTAATGACACTGTAGCCATGTTAGTTTGTGTTAGCAGACCTTGTGTGGTTTGTACAATAACAAAATCACTACCAAGACGTTTCTCATAACATATTCCTTTCCTTAAGTGACTCATTCCTCTTTCTCTCTCCACATACACATCCTGTTGGTGTGTTTCTGTGGAAACTCTTATGAATATAACTGGTTCTTCTCTATGTTTCCCTAAAATGTTTCCTGCTCCTCAGGTGCATCAGCCTTATTCCTGCCCAAATGTTGATATCCTCTTGTTCTTTAATCTTATTATGTATGGCAATTTGGTATACTCTGACAATGTTTTAAATCTAGAAGATGAGCAATGAGTACTGCATTGAAGAAAAAGGCAAAAAGCATTCAGAGATTTCATCTCAGTTTTTCACATTAGTTCATTTCCATGCATTAGTGTATTGTATATTTCAAAAATTTAGGATTTCTTTTTCATTAACATTACTCTTTACAAAGGGGAATAATGGTGTCTCTGTCATCTGTCAGTGAGAGCAACAAAGGCTTCCTGTTTGGGCAGGACACAGGTCATGAATGATAGTCCACGTGCACCTTCATGATATAGGACCCAGTTTACCCAATGGTGAGAAATTACACTTTCAAAATGTGGAGCAGTGTCACTCATCCTCTAGTTAATGTGCATGAAACAGTTTATATACATATGTGATTAATGCTAAGATTAATTAATTTCTTAAAAAAAGGCTATTATAACAAAAGTGAGATTTTGATTCTGCGCAAAATTTATAGTTACTTCAACAAACAGTGAATTAGGTCCCAGACAGGGTACCAGAGAGAATCTTTGTTTTTCTGCATATTATGAAACTCCCTTGGATTTTTCTTTTATCAGAAGAGGGTTGAGCATTTCCACAGAAATAAATTCCATCACATTTTGCTTGAAAAAGAAGGATAAAGTTTTGAAAACTACAGTTGTTTAAATGTATGAATTTTTATCATTTTCACACAATTCAATTTTAGATATTCTGTAAAAGTCATGTTTTCGTTTACTCCTTTACAAACAATATTTTCTTAGCCATTGTAACAAGATAAGAATCTACTCAACTATGAGGATCTGACAAGTAGAGGGTGATCTCCTGAGCTTTTCCTAATATTAATTAAAAAAAAATTGTCTCGACTTTTGGAAAGTATCTTAATGCTCATTCCAATGCAGTTAGAGAAAGAAACTGTCAAAAGTAGATTTCCTGAGTCAATATCAAATGAAAGACAAATTATTTAGATTTTTTCTTTCTTTTATAAAAGTATCTTATGCATGCAAAACTACTTCATTCATCTTAAAGTGTTTTTCCCTTAAAGAAATAATGATCATCTTAATAATATTATTAATATTAAATTAAAAGTAGACACTGAAATAGAGCAGTATTTAATGGGATTGTAGTCAGCATTCCCTTATTATCTCCTCCCACTCTGATCTTTGACTTGTGTTTAATATATGTTTCCATTAGAGAAAAGAAAAACCTTAAGCACATGGGTGAGCCAATACAAAGGTAGAACTGTGCTTCTTATTTAGACTTTTCTGTTGAATAATAATGCTTGAAATGCTTAACAAGGCAGGGATTTGTGTCTTAAAATGAAAGTAATATTTTATATTAGACAAGTTCTCATCCTTCTTATTTATTTTCTGTCCCTGAACATTCTCAGGGATGGCTGCTTCTTCTTTCATGACCACATAACAACATTGACCATTTAGCTCTCCTGGTGGAACAGCCAAACCTTGAACATAAGGACAATCCAATCAGTCCAGGAAATCTCTGACTTTATTTGCCCCCTCTTTTTGACAAAACATCCCAGTTTTCTAAGTATGTGAGCAAAGAATTCATTGTCTCTTCCTCTAAAAAGCCATTTGTTTTCAGCCTCAAGACGATCTTATTCTCTTGGGGGAAAGCAGCCATTAGTATTAGAGAAAACAGTTTGTAGAAATGTGTGATACCCAGCTTTGGATACCATAAGAAAATACCTGAGATAATGAAACTATAAAGAGATAAGGTTCACATTGGAGGTTTCAGGCCAAGATCCATTGGCACTGTTGCGCTGTCCCTGTGGCAAGAAAGACTGTCTTGGCACAGGAGTGTAAAAATGGTGGAGGAAAAACTCCTCACTTCATGGCTTGGGAAGCAAAGAGAAAGAGGAGGAGGCAGGGGTCCCTCTGTCCTCTTCAAACTCACACCCTCAGTGACCTAAGACCTCATAGTAGACCCTAGGACTTACAGGCCAGATCACCTCCCAATAGTACCACACTGAGGACCAAGCCTTCACAACATGGACATTTGGAGTCACTTAACTTCCAAACTATAGCATAGTTCATCTGTTATAACCCATATTCTCACAATATCAAATATAAAATAAAAATTGTTCATTTAATATTTGCTTTGAAAATTATTGAGAAATTTATTTGTGAGAGATCAAGAAATGCCATTCCAAACTATGGAAGGTTACTGAGCTGAAGACTAGAAGCAGCACATACAGAGACTCTTTCTGGACTCCCTTGGTTTTCCTAAAAGCAGGAACTGTATAGACAACAGGTATGATGACCCCTCTCTACCAGGAAGGACAAATATTAGAGGCTCATGAAGACAATGTTAGAGGCTCATGGCCTGGCAATGACACCAAAGACCCATTCATTGCTTTCCCTCCAGTTGCAGCCTCTCTTGTGACTATTCTAAAAAAATATACTGCTCTTTATTGAAGATAATATGTAAATGGAAATTAAATTCACCACTTAGGACTATTCATTCTCTCTCCTGTATATGTATATGTGAAATATACATGTTTATAAGCTTTTCTTTATTTTCTCTTGTTATTCTATATTCTTAATAAAACAGATTCCAAGGATTATACTTAGACCATATATATTCAATAAATTTAAACCCCTATCATGTCCAGTAGGATGACAAGCTTTGCAGAAAAGAAACATTTTCATCTACTATTTAAAACAATTGTGAATGCATAAAAATATTCTCTCACTGATTACATAAAAGCTATTGCTTTTATTTATTTATTTATTTTAGTTGTAGGTGGACACAAAATGCCTTTATTTTGTTTATTTATTTTTATGTGGTGCTGAGGATCGAACCCAGCACTTCACACATGCTAAGCAAGTGCTATACCACTGAACAACCTCAGCCCTAAAATACTATTATTTACAATTATGTTATCGACATTCTAAATATGAAGACTGAGGTTGGAAGAGATTATGTGGTTTTCCTAAGGTTATGGAAGTAATAAAAGCCAAAACAATTCTGTAATGCAAATTCATATAATTACAAAACACCCACACGTTGCCTTCCAACAATGCCAAATTACCTTAAAAAGCTTGTGTGTTTGTACTGGAGAACATATAACACGAGGTGAGGAGTATGTTCTGAGAGAGACAGAATGTAATCATTACTGCAATGTTTATATAATAGCCAAGTTATTATTTTTAATTAAGAGGTTCAAGATTCTGGCAGCATATTTGGCATATGTATTTTCATCCTAACACGTAAATTTTCTGCTCAGCCCCTCTGTCAGTCCACAAAGTAAGATAAGATAAACTAGCGAAGTAAAATCTATAATCAATGACAATATACCTATGTGATTTATGCCACAAGATTTTAAAACTTTATGTGGCTCCAAAACTTTAGATCTTCATTGACTGAAAAAAAATAAACCAAAAGCATAATTTAAAAACAAAAATTTCAAAAGTAATTATCAATGTCAACCTTCTTTTTTCAACAGTAATGAAAAAAGGAAAGGGCTTCTTGATGTTCTACATTTGTTTGTGCCTGGAGATTAATTTTAGAAAAAAAGAGGCAGTCATATTTCAAATGTTAGCAGATAATGAGAAAGCGATAGCTTGTACAAATACTGCTGTATGATTTTTAATTTGATTATGCATTCTATTGCAGGTACTCATTGATCATGGTAGTGTTTTCATTATTGTTATTTAATGCAATGAGCTTCACATTAGAAAAGCAGAGGACTCATTTGAATTTCACTGTTAAAGCAGAGAAACAACAAAATGATTTGGAAAAGTTTTATTTGCCATCTATTGAAGGTCTGAAGCAGTCATTATGTAAATCTGACTCCTTAAAATTAACTTTTTTAAGATAGGTTAAACTGGTTTGTTATATTCTTAGATCTTCATGGTGTTCCTATTTATGGTTCCAATTCACTTCTAGACACCAAGGACAAACTAGCTTACCTCGTGCGTGTGTGTATATATATATTTCATGATGAGCCTAACAAATATACATTGAAAGGAAGAAAAAAAACAGAAATAGACTTTGTAATAGGCATTATAGTTTACCGAATGCCCTTTCAATGAAATACTCAAGTCCTCAAGGCTTATCTAATCTTATGGGGAGTGTGATTGTCATGGGCTAGCCTATTATAAACATTTATAGAAATACAAGCTAATTTTTAGAAAAATGATAGCAATGCAAATATCTCTGTTCCATAGATATGCAATTTGATTTTGGCTATCTAAATGCAATAGATCCTTGTTCCTTGGAAATACCATATTTCTAAAATAATTTTAATATTAGTTTACTATATATAAATTCTTTTTTTGATTTTTCCTTTATGACAGTTATAACATCTTACTGGCTCCCTCAATCAATGAGATAAATAAGTTCTTGAACACATTAGTTTGAGTTCAGCAGAAAAGTAAATATTTGGCCTGAGTTTGTGACCCAGTGGTAGAACTCTTCCCTGGTATGCACAAGGCCCTGGGTTCAATCCCCAACACTGCAACAAAATAAAATGAAAAACTTTCTCACACACATGATAGGCAAGCACTCTACCATTGAACTATATTTCTAGCCTGACTTTACCTTCATATTAAGTGTTTAATATTTTTAGGTTGTATTTACAAGTAAGAATAAAGATTGATATAAAACTGGTATACAATATAATACAAAAAGATTTTCAATGTACACTGGGTGAGTTTAAAAATTGTTATGTCATTTTATTTTAGTTGAGTTTCTTGCTTACATATAATTGTGTACTGGCATTAAAGAAACTTCATTTCTCTGTTATATAAATTATATCTAAAAATAATAATTAATTTATATGTGTGTCTTTGTTGGAAAACCCATCTTTTTCAATTAAAGTAACTGAAAACATTTTTGGTATAAATTATACTATCATTTTGCAATTTATTTTAATTCACAGGGGATTACATAATTATTTAAATTAAAATATTTTTTAAATTCTAGTTTGTTGTTTCTTCATTATTGATATTTTAGTATATATACTACCAACTAAATTATATGTTTGAAAAATAAAAAAATTCACTTTACTTCATAGTACTAAGAGAAGTCCGATTGTTCCTTTTACATTCCCAAGTCCACTAAAACACCATTAAAACAACATAATTATTATAAACCTAGACAGAGTAATAAGAGCACCGAAATAATTTTAACATTAAAATGTTCTATTCTTTTGAAAGAACAAATCCAAAATATTTAAAAATCTAAAGTAAGTATGTTGTTGTCTGGCCAAAGTTCATTTATTTTTAAATGTGGGGATGATAGCAACCTTTGACAGATCTGAACCACTTTCCTCAGTCATGTTCTCTTGATATAATTTGTGCTAAAGTTTTTTGTCACAATTACCTAAATAACTGACTGAATTACAAAATATTCTTTACCAAAATACAAACATTCAAATGTGTGATTCAGTTATATATAGCCAATTCTATATTTTTGTTGTCTTGATTGCTTGACAATTTAAACTTTCTCATATTCCACACAGAAACTAACATGTAAATACCTCAATTTCATTTAAAATACCTTTATTTTATAAGCTTATTATTTACTTTCCCTCTTTCATAGAAATTCTCTTTTTAATTTTTTTGTTTAATTAGTTACACACTGACCTTGATATATCATACATTTGAATCATATAGGATATAATTTCTCATTTTTCTTAGTGTACAGATTGCAGAATCATATTGGTAATGCAGTCACATATATACACACAGTAATAATAATGTCTGTTTCATTGTACTATTCTACAAGGGACCCTCAAGTTTCCATGTCCTCTGCCTTTACCCAGTTGAATTATTAATTGTGACCACTAGATGTCACCACTCTCTTTGAAAGAGCAACTAGCTAGAGGATAAAAAGAGAAACATACTGATAAATACATAATTTATTAAATCTAAAGTCAACACTTTCTGTGAGGAATCATATAGATGCATTAAAATTTAATTAATAATGCATTTACTGCTTAAAGATGATTATACACCTCACACATGACGATCAAGCTTTGATAAACATTTTCCTTGTCAAAGAGTTTTATGTTAGGATTTCTGAATGACTTCCCTTCAAATATTTAAGGAAAGAAAGATTTCTAGAGCTACCACTGTGTTGTTTCTCCTAATGACAATATTAAAATTAACAATCTCATGTTCATTTCCTAAAAAGTACATGGAAAGTACTGAACAGTTTATTTTATATCCTTATTGCCCTTAAAGTTTACTAACATTAGAAAACATTTTTAATTGCTATAATATTATTTGTTAAATATAATTATGAAAGCACCCATCATAAACTGACTTAAAAACATTAAGACATTGTAAAATATATGTATTTATTTATTCATCTGTTTATATAACACATATTTATTGAGACTAACAATGAAAAGTACTGTATCAAATACTTAAGCTACATCCGTGAATAAAGTAAAAGCAGACAAATTCCCCAGCATTGGTAGAACATCATGCTAGTAGACATGTAAAAAAAATTATCATTAACAATAAACAAGGCACTGACTGAAAACAAGTGGCTTATTTCTAAAATCAAATATTTTGACTCCATCAGAAGCTTTGGGGAATTATAGGTTACTTTTAATACCTCTGGAACTCCAAATCAACCAATATTCTCCATAGTGGAAGTAACCTTTGTTAAAACTTAGCCTATAAAACCATTCAGATGAATAACATGGTGTATTAGCATGCTACAGTTACCAGTTCCAGATTGTGTGGTGTACTTTCACTCCTACAATTTTATCTCATTTTCCTGAGCCTTCAACAATCCAAAAGTATTTAAGAAAGAAACTAGATCAAACAGAAATAGTAGGAAGGCAAAGAGAGAAGAATCATGAATGTTTAGTCAGATCTGCTTCCCTGAAGCAGCTGTTAGCACACTACAGAGGTTTGCTAATTTTACATCTGCTGCTCACATTTTAGAAACCTCTTTTACATAGAAAGCCTTACCCCCTGCAGCATCAAAATTGTCATCCCTCTTCTCTATTGTGTCCTTGAGGGACACAAAGTTGATCAATGTATTTGTTGAGAATTTCACACTTACGAAATGTGAGAAAAATAAACAGAAATAAAAAAGGCACAGGTCATGATACCCTGTTTTTGTGCAGCACTATCCTAAATTTCAGACTTAAACTCAGAAATGAGTTTTATATATATATATATATATATATATATATATATATATATATATATATATATATATATATCTCATATATTAAAAACTCATATGTTTACTTATTTTATTTCCAGAGAAGTAGGTTTCTTTCTTTCTTTTTTTCTTTATTCAGATTTAAGCTTGTTTCTTTCTTTTAGAAAAATTTGTCTTACATCTGTTCTTTGCTACTGATAGACTCTCTTTTTTCCAACCTCAATCGTGGGGTTAGAATGGAGTGTGAGAGATCATTACCATGCCATCCACTAAGTGTTTTTTGAGTTAAAGCAGCTACTCTGAGGCACAGACAGGTTTACTGGGGTTATTTCCAATCACCAAATGAAAAAGAAAGCCCGTTCTTTCTTTTTTTCTGTGCCTCAGTGATGCCACTGCATTTTTCCATTTTAGATATGACTGGGGAAGGGAAGAAATGCCACTATAAATTTTCCTCCAAACCAAATCAAATAATGTCCTGTCAATTTTTGTCTTCTACTAACTTCAGAATGCACAACATCCATGTGAGATACACGTGGGCCATCAAAGAAACACATGGAAGGCCACTCCAAACCCTTTGCTGTGTAAAAGTGCTAGCTTTCCTTCCTTTGTCATCTGTTAATTTTAGCATGTCCATTTTTCTGCATTGCTCACACTGACTGAATGTCCAAATCTCAAATTGTAACTAGAAATGAAGGAGAAAAATACATATTTTAATGCAATGTGCATGTGCCAGATTGTTGGTAGCAATCTTGAACCTGACAGCTCCCTAACATTGGCATAATGAAGTTGATAAAATAGAGAGAAAAGTCTCTATAATTTTGACTCTCTGAGTAACTAATGATTTATCACCTTCACCTTCGATACCAATTATTATAGTTCTGAAATGGCTTATGGAAGCTCCAATGCAAATATTTTTAGAAAACTGAGACCTATTTAGAAATGTTTATTTGTACATGTCACTTTTATTCAAAAGAAAATATTCATAGATTATCATAGAATTTCAGAGTCTAGGCTCTGTACCAGGCATCAAGAACCAATTATTGATTACTTTTAGGAAAGATGAAAAATCTGGCTTAACATGTTTTTTAAGTGAACATTACTTCTTAAAGTCTGCAATTATATTTTCTTTTCTGGAAATGCTAAATGATGGGTCAACAAAATCTATATCTGCATACCAAGAAGGCTGTTGAACATGAAGATGAATATGCTTATCTCTAAACTTTCTCAGAATACATAGTGGAGAATTTTGTAATAATGAGTGAGTTTAACTTTCTCTGGGAAGAAACACTCTACCCAGGTAAATGCAGAAGATAAGATGTTGTTATGCAACATAGTTCAAGTTGAGAGATCTCACTTACAAAGTCAATGCAAACTTATGTGAATAGACACATTGCTTTACTAGAAAAAATAAATAAATATTTAGATGCTGTTGCTATATCCTTTCTTTGGATGACTAAAAAAAAAACCTACCTATACACCACCCTATCACTTCTTTTCTCTTTCAAATCCATTTATATTCTTTCAAAGAGCACAAAGGAAAGGAAAAAAATTGTTTAGAATCCTCTGTAAAAACAACTATCTAAGTCTAAACATTAATAATCCCTCCAAAATCTTGTGTATATCATATTCTTCCCTATGTGTTAAATAGGCTATAGTAAAAAAGGCATTAAAACAGAAATACACACACACACACACACACACACACACATTACTTGACAGGTTAACGCAAACAAAACATTTAAGCAAAGATTGAATTTTGTAATTTCAACATTGTTTTTTAATATTTTTCTTATTGTTTTAATGCAATAAATTCCATACTAAAGGTGAGAAATTTTAAGGCACAATATTATAACACGTTTTGATCACAGTGAAGTGACAAAATCTTGTCAAATATGTTGAAAACTACAGCTAAATTATGATAGGTGTATTGAAGAATTGTGAGATTTGAAGGGACATTCTGAGCACTGTAATTCAAATTGCACCCATTGCAAGAATCCTTTAAGGTTTTCAAGAAGCATTTTCAGTGTCTACATGAATACTTGAACAGGTGAGACTCTCTTTT
Source organism: Callospermophilus lateralis (assembly GCF_048772815.1). Taxonomy (NCBI): domain Eukaryota; kingdom Metazoa; phylum Chordata; class Mammalia; order Rodentia; family Sciuridae; genus Callospermophilus; species Callospermophilus lateralis. The sequence continues at coordinate 1,795,819 of NW_027512614.1, read as the reverse complement.
GAACTTTTTTCAGTGTTAGGTATTATTAGTTACATTAAACTGAGATTCCCCACCCCCTAACAACTTTCAACCCTACTCCCACCCAGTTGCAGCTAGCAGCATCCTCAAAGTCCTGCCAGTAGCTCTAGTTTTGTCTCTCAGAACAAAACTACAGGGCATGAGCTTCCTCCCAACTCCTCAGTGCCCAAAGACAACTGTTCTCTTTCTGTGTGCTGCTGTCCTTTGTGAGCTAGATTGTGTTTGCTTTCTTTAGTAAATCCACAGATGCAGCTGCCATTCCAGCATATCCATGCCTGAAAAGCTTTTGTTTGTTAAAAGTTGATAATTCCATTGCCATCCTACTTAATAACTTTGAGCAGCTCTTAAAAGAGAGAACTTGTAAGTCCTATAAATATTTTGGTGGAATGTTTGGGCATTACGATGTTCCTTGTTTTCTCTGAATGTATTTCTCACAGTGTTGGGTAATATTTTAGATGACTTTGTGTCATAGTTGCTTTTATTGTTGTTTGATCATGATTGACAGGAATGCATCTAAGTTTCCACATTATGAGAGTGAAAAACCTATGGCTAAATGTTGGAATCTGAAGGTGCATTGCTGATGGGAAGATAACATAGATTTACACTGTCTGCATACTGAAGTCAAGGGCTACGGATTTTAAGAGAAGATTCAGTTGACTATCTTCTTCCTTTCAGTACTAATCTAATTTTTCTGCTTAAAAGAGTGAACATTCAGACTGTAGTAATGCCAATCATTCTGTAGGTGAGAAAAACTTTGAAAAATGAAAACCCTAAGTTAAGATTATAGCTACCAAATGCTTTTCTTCAATGAAGTGTGAAAGACACAATAAGGTAGTGAGAATGAGTGGGAGTGAGGATGATGGGCTGAACTGTCAGTACCTCATTTACTGCCAGCAGTACTGTCTAGGCTCCAGAAAGCCTCAAAACAAACTTGTAGGCAGCTTGATTGTAGAGCACTTACCTGCAAGGCCTCAGGTTCAATCCCCAGCTCAGCAAAGGAAAAACACCAGTTGGCAGGAATGACTTTGATCTTTTATTTCCACCATTGTCATTAATCCCTATCCTATTTTTGCATGTGTGGTTATTTCAGAAAGTTGAAGGACAGCTTCATGGATGTCAATTGGCTGCTTGACAGTGTAAGGATTTCATAATTTTTCCTCATATGTCTTTAGTTTGAAACCAGTGTGAACATTTTGCTTTGAATACTTATTAAACAGAATTAGTCAAAGGCATCCCCCTTTTATGTAGAATATCTGTTTTCAGAGTTTTACATTGACAAAAGAAATAACTATATTATTTAGAAACTCATCATCACAGAGACTGAAACCTTTTCCTTGTTGAGATAATTGATTAGATCAATAATGTACAATAATCCAGGCCAATGTATTTCTTTCACAGGAATACAACTGGCCTAAATTAATCAGGAATTCAGCACCTTTTGCCCTGTATGACAAAACTGAAAATAAAGAACAAATAAATAAAACAAGATTTTTAAAAATAAATGAGAAGAAAGAAAGGTTATAACACAACTGCAGAAGTAAAGATTGGAGAAGCACATCCCGAATGTTTTTAAGTCCAACTCCACACTGCACTAATACATGCAGAATCTTTCTGCAAATCAAAATGTGTTTTGTAGTTGTTTCCCTGATGAAAAAATTGAAGACAGTTTTAAAAAATCATATACACAAGATTAGCTCTAAAGTAATCTGCTTTGCAAGTTCTCTCTAAATTATTGTATTACTGAAACCTTTGACTAAACAGAACAATCATCATTTTAGTGAAAAAACAAAAAATAAGATAAAATTCTAATTACAGTTGACAATAATATATTGATATGATATGACTTGTTCTTATCCCATGACTCAATGTACTCAGACTATTAATCTTTTTTCATCAAAAAAAGTAGTTTTTTCAAAGCCAAAAAAAAACTTTTGGATCAAAATATTTTAATAGAGGCTACTGCCATCACATAAAGGAAAACTATCAGTTATAATAAATATTTCCAAATGTTTACTCACTGTAACAAACTTGGTTCTTTTTTATTTAACATTCTATGTTCATATTTTTATGTTCTTTCAGCTAATTTAGATATAAGAACTGTTTCATAAGTTCAATTGTAATACTTTTAATATCATTGGACATTGTTCCCTCAAATTCAATATTTAATTAACAAGAGTGAATCTGTGCCTCCCCTTTGTGCCCCACAACTGGCAGCAGCAGACTAGAAGATGAGTGTAGGACACTTGAAAGCTTACTGTTATATCCTACTGACTTTCTATTTCATTTCCTTGGAAGTGAATTATGACTCCAATAATATGCTTTTGGTAAAAAAAAATGATTTCTGGCATCTTGTGGGGGAGGATCTGAAGAGGTTTTAAATTATATTTTGTCATGAAAATACACATCTTGTCATCTTTCTTTAGATGTTAGAATCTTTCATCTTGCTTAAAAGTTCAGATTGATCTGTAACCTTTTTTTGAAAAAAAATTATATGTCAGACACTTTAATGTGTTGTGCATATTTTTGCTCAGGAAGCTATAGGGCTTCTGGCAGACCATAACTGAGAAATGCAATTGAATTTTATACACTATCTGCTGACCTTGGGATGGTATCAGATGCCCTGGGAATCAGACTGTCCTACTTTCAGCTTCTCTGGGCAATTCAATGACATATTGACTTGGCTTATGTTCTGCAGACAAAGTTTATACAAGCAAGATGAACTTCTTCATTTCCTAAACTCTGATGGATGTTCTGAGAAGAAACCTTGGCTCATTGACTAGAACCAATGAATATTTTAATTTCCAAAGACTGTCATGCTCTTTTGGTCTCTCCCGTTCTTAACTTACCCTGTGCAAAAGTATCTTGTAGTCAATGTCATTTCAACAACTAATTTAACCAGCATTTACAAGTGTACCACTTTATTGGTTAAAGACTGGGTCGAATAAAACTCTTGAGGGCAGGACTATAGAGACAACATTTTGCGAATCCCCGAAATTAAATGATTTCTGTGATGTCTTAAGGCAAAATCTTATGACTTTTGTTTTATCCATTTTGGAAGTAAAAAAAATGGTTTTCTTGAAGGATGTCCTTGACTGAGCAAAAATGATAGCAAGTACTGTAGAATGTAGGAGATGGCCTCAAGAGAAATCCCAAGGGAACAGTTGAAGGTTTGAGGAAGAAGTGTAAGATACGGGGAAGATTGTAGGCTTGAAACTGACTCAGTGAATGAGTGCCGTAGTCTGGCTGCAGCAAAATAACAAGGGGGTGACGAACAACTTGTGTACATTGATACAGCAGGAAT